>NC_079159.1:55565525-55868556 GCF_947563725.1 Argiope bruennichi | reverse complement strand
ATTTTAAATGAAACTGATTTTTTTAAGAAGCGAAACTATTGCTATAAACAATAATTTTAAATTGCTGTAAATAATAACGCCACTAAAATCCACACAAAAAATATTCTTGTACATACACTTTTTCCCGCTTTTTTTTCACGAAAATTATAGCTTCCTTCAAAGGCGTTTGACAAAATGAAAGATGCTATACCTTTTGCAATTTAAGACTGCGGAAATACACCGAGGACCTTCAAAATTTCGTGGAAGTAAAAAAGAATATGGATGTTAAATGATTGGTGGTATAAATTATGTGATCTTATAAAATACTAAAAAACAAAATAAGAAGTAAGTGATGATCAACTCTTCATAATGCCTGGGTTTATTCAAAAATTTTTATGGATGGTGCCTCATCCTTGGGCGATTCCGGTAAGAAAAAATGAGAATTTGCGTTGTAAGGCAAGCCTCCAAATGTGATGTTGTTTATGGACACATTTTGTGGTTTTCAATCCAGTTGTTTCTGTGAAACTGGCTAGGAGAATAATGAAAGATTTCTTCCGGCTTCTTTTTTTCGTTCGAAATGGAAATGCAATATGGAATCATATAGATAAATATTTTTAAAATAATAATTTGTATAAATAATAAAAAATATTATGTTAGTTTCAAAGAGTAGAATCTTTGTTCAAGTTTTAATACTATAAGGAATTTTTTTTAAAAAAATTAATGCTTTAAAAAATGTTTATTTTAATCGATATTAAGAAAAAAAATTATGTGGTATTTTTCATAAAAAAATATTTTCTTAATGTATTCCAATTTCCATTTACTGAGCTTGCTTCAACTAGAAATTTTTACTATTAATTCAGATATTAAAATTAATTGTTAAGGGGTGAAATAATGGAACTTTCCCCGCAGAGCATAGAGATTTTTATTATGCAAAGATGCCACTCAAATGATGCCATATATTAAATAAAAAAAATTACGACGGCACTGCACAATTCAAAATTTGCAAAAATATAAGTATCTTTAATTGAATTATGAAAGCATATACGCAAAAACTTTGAATTATTCGAATGATATTGGAAAATATAGAGCTCTCCAAAAGCTTTAAAAAGCTTGATCTTATTTTTTGAGGTAATTTCTACAAGTATTCTCACGTGTTCCGCTATTGAAAATAGTAATGGTAACCTGTTGGTGCAATG
Organism: Argiope bruennichi; assembly: GCF_947563725.1. Taxonomy (NCBI): domain Eukaryota; kingdom Metazoa; phylum Arthropoda; class Arachnida; order Araneae; family Araneidae; genus Argiope; species Argiope bruennichi. Next base: position 55,867,381 of record NC_079159.1, on the reverse strand, counting down.
GTATTTGTGATCCTAGAACTTAAACCATGTTTTCAGGTGGCAATATTCATGATAAATGGTGTAGCTCTTCACATAATTCGAGTTATTTTACATTTATTAAGACACACTGTCACAGAAAAAGGAGTATTTGGGCGTTATTTCAAGAAAACATTGATTTACTCGCTGACCTGATCTCACTCCATGTAACTTCTGGAACTCTTTAAGACAAGGTTTATCGGAAAAACACTGTCTCTTCTTCATCTCAGTTTATTTAGAATTTTCAAAAAAAATTATTCTATTTTATTTAATAAATTACAAGCATATCATGGGAAATACTAATTGTTCTAAATTAATGTAATTTGCATCCATAGAAATATATAGACAGCCGTTCGAATAGGTATAGTTTAATTTAAACGACTCTATACCAAGATACTATATTCATGGTTAGTTAACTTAGTTCATAAATTGCTTGTGATTTGGTTTTTCAAAAGTATGATATGTTAATCTTATTAATCGAAACTTTTGAAATGTTACAATCATAATATAGCATTCTGGTGTTGTCATGCGTAGAAAAATTTACTTTAAAACATAATTACAGGTTCCCTGAAAGGTATTCAAAAACATATTCAAAGTTTTTTTAATAACTGGAATCGGGATGATTATAGGAATTAGATTTTTTGATAACATAACTTTGAGAAATGAAAGTTATAATTAATTGAAATTTAAAAGATTTTTACATGTCATATTTTAATTGATTTAACTACTGATTCGAGTCATCCATCCATTTGAATGGAGTATGAGGAGATTAAATAAAATATTTTAGCGAATGAGTCCTGATATATAATTTTATGTTCACGTTTCTGTTTAAAATATTCAGACACTATATTTTTACATCTTTTTTTTGAAAACCTTTTTACATTATTATTTACAATTGTATTAAATATAAAGTTTTAGTCGCATAAAAATTTTAATAAATTTGTCTAAAACATCGATATAAAATATTATTCTTTTATAAACTTTCAAACTGATGCAATATTTTATACAGATTACCTTAAATAAAAAAAAATATCAAACGTATTTTAAACTTATTCATAAAATCAACTTCACCTAAAAAAAATATGTTAAGTCTATTATTACATTTGTGGTAGAAGCATTGATTATGAATAAGTAACAGAATTTGAAATTTCCCTTTAATACTCTAATTATTAAATGTGGATGCTTTAATTGAATAGAAATTGAAAATAATCGCCGCTCATTTGGAGCTTATAATTAAGAACTCGTGTTATTATGACTGAGTTGAAATAAAAGTTATCCACTTGATTAACTGAAAAAAAATTCGAGGATATATTTTTATTTAGGGAACTTTTAATATATCCGGAGCTGTTCGGAATTAAAAATACATTAAAGTGCAATACTTTTAGAGTGAAAATTAAATTTACATTTTATACTATAGTAATATACATAATTCTTAGATTATATACATCATTTGTTTGATAACCTTGGTTACATGTAATCGCTTGAAGATGAAGGGTACATCCATTCTTTCTTTTCATTTATTTTATCTTTAATACCGTTCACCATTTATATTTACCGTTAAATAATTACTTTATTTAACTGTGAAACACTAAAGAAATGTTAGCAAACAAAGAATACATTTCCAAATAGTATAAAGCAAAAATCTCAAAAAATTATGATAGAATGGATGAAAGGCTTGCTATTATCCCATTTCAAATTCATGTGAGCTAAACTCTAAAATAATTAATAACAATCGAAGAAAAACAGCGCACATCTGCTACAGCTTCCTTCTATTCCTCCTTGAAGAATACTAGCTATCGAAACAAATTCGTTTTCTGTTATTCATTCTGGATATAGTTAATGCTGAATACTGATGTTTATCCGTTTGTTGGATGCTTTATTTATATTTAATAGATAATAAATTACAGTTACACTTGCAATAATGAGTTAATTTTAAATATGAAATTTCTTTTGTTGCTTAGAATTTGAAGAAGGATTGTCGATGAAATGCTAGTATTGAATTTACTTCAATTAAATTTGCAGTGAATTATTTTTAATTAATTAAACTAAAATTGCTATTTGATGTTGCTCATTCAATTCATTAAGTAGTAAAAAAGAAAATTATTGAAATGAAGAAGTTATCTTTTAATAAAAAATAATAACTAAATCCATGACAATGTATAAGAGTAATTAATTAAATTGGAAATCATGAAGCCAGAGCTGAGTTTGAAATAGATGTGTAGACAAGAATGTATTTATAGATCAAATAGAGATTTTACAGATTTATGCATTTACAAAATAAAATTAAAAATAAGAAACAAAAAATTACTGAAATATATGTGATATAAATATTCTTTTTAAATGAATTGGAAATAGAAGAAAATTTGTCATTGGTACTTCTATTAATTGTTATTCTTTATTTCATTGGTACTTTTTTTTTAATTACATAAACACAATTGAAAGTTAAAAGCGATATAATTATCATTGATAATTTTTTTATTGTAAAATGCCTTTTGAAAAATAGAAAATTCGAATTCATATTTTTGGATCATCTAAAGAGAATATTATTTACTTCTTGCACGATTGCAAAATTAAAAGTGTTTTATCTATAGCACTGTAAACTCATTTTTGTGAAAATTCGTATACAAAGTAGGTATAGAATTAAGGGCATCAATTCAAGATGCTTTAAGGAGTAATAGTTTCTTGGATTTAAGAACCCACTGTACTTGATAGAAAATCCATGGAAAGGTAAACGTTAAGATTCAAGACAGTTGTCTTGATTTACTGTTTGTAAACAAACACACGGGGATGAAATGTTAAACATTTCATAATTTGTCTTTCATTGTCGGCAGCCTGATTCACCGCTCCGTCTCTTGACGATTACTTTTACTAGGAAAGAAAAGGTCAAGTTATGAAATATCCTGAGAATTGCCAGGAATCAATGGTGAATAAAACACTCGTTCATGTCTTCCAAAGAAATTAAAGAATTTCGAAAGAAAACGATTCATATTTCTTTTCTAACTTACTGAATTTGTCACTTCAAATGTGGCAACAGAAGCCCACTGACACGACAAGAAGCCGTAATAAAGCAAGGAGGATCATTTTTACCGCTTGTGTGTGGTAAATTATGCCATTGTTATATTTGGCTTCCATGTTACCTGATGACCTACTTTTTTAATGCAATAAATTTTATGAGTATTCTTTTGTTTTTGTTTTGAATATTACTCCTCACTTGGGATTGTTTTAAGTTCAGGATGTACATTTTATTTGGCCTTGACCTCTTTTTGGCTTTCATTTTATAAGGATTATTTAAAATAATTTTGGTAATATAATCGTGTGACGTTAAAACTTTGAATTCATATATCTTCCTAGCAGTAACAATAACAAAATCATTCTGATTTATCTGTCATATTTGTCGTATTTATATCTATAATATTTTACTGATTTCCTATTTTTGAACTTGCAATGAGATCTGTATTTTAGTAGATTAAATTTTTTTCTACAGAAATTTGCGAAAATTATTTTCTTGATATAAATACGAATATGATTTATAAATTTTTCTAAATATGCTATTTTGACTGAGGAATTGTGAATGTCTGTTAGAAAATGACTTTGAAAACGCAGTCATTGCATAATTTATTCCTAGCGTAAACTTTCCTATTATACCACGTTTGTTTATATTTTTTTCATATTTAGACATTTAGAATCTTACTTGAAAGTATGATGTTAAATGAAACGAAATTCCAGATTTAAGTTTGTAAGTAAAATTTTGTTAGATTGAATTGACAATATACTCAATTAATATTTTGAATAAACTGAATGATTACACACACTCACACTCACACACACACACACACACACACACACACACACACACACACACACACACACACACACACACACACACACACACACACACACACACACACACACACACACTTTTAAAGAATATTAGCCACATTTGTCATAATAGAAACAATATAACTTCTTTAAACAACATACTGCTTATAGAACTCTCCAACTCAAAAACGTTTTCTTCACTGTTCATGAGATTTCTCTTCATAAATTTCTTTTGTAAAAAACTGGATTAACTAAAAAAACTTCTATACTGATCTTAAGAATTTCAGTGATCGAAAATAATTCGAAATTTAATTTTGATAAAAGGACATACAAATTACTTTATAAAATCTGAAAATTTTTCCTGAGTAAAATGTATTTTATCTAACAGTTACAACATCAAAATGAATGAAAACGAGCAAGAGAATAAAAAATAATATGGCGATCTTATTCAATCAAGTAACTAAAAGTTATGAAAATCTTTCTTTAAAACATTTTTCTTTCATTTTATTTTTCACCAATGCTAATAAAAATTCTTGTGTAAAAACAAAAATAAAAATCAAATGTTCTATTTTTATGAAGAAAGATCTGATCGCCAAATAACTTAATTGCTGGTTATTTGGGGGAAAGAAAAAATATCTTTTCCGGTATCTTTCGGTTAAAAATACGGAGAAAATTTCAGATTGCATCTCGTGGTTAAGGAAAATTCGATCCCTTAACCATATCCAAGTTTACTAACTGGGATATAACAAGTTCACAGAATCGAGCTTTCTGGAATAACCACCTGGATTTTTAGCAATTCATGGACCGCCCGTTGCCGTGACATACATTTATTACCGATTCCTTTGGAAACCTTGTGTTGATACCTTCTTACCACTTGCTATTATCTTGTGGCCTTATTACATACCTTCAGCTCAAGAGAGCCGATTTCTTCCGATTTAAATGTCAAGAAAAGGTGTATATACTATTGATTTCAGAGCTTTGTGGATCAAGCTTTGGTTTCCGTTATTACATCATTTTGGAACCTGGCTGTCTCTTTCCGTTCTGTGGTTTGCCCACGCTGGAGGTTTGTTGTCGCCACCTTTGATGTTTCACGATTTGATGTGTGAAGTGAAAAGTAAACAATAGTTTCTTCTTTGTTACAAGATGCGTATTTCCCCATTACCTAAAAAGATAATATATAGCAAGAATCTTAAAAAAAATAAACAGATTCATAAATTTCACTTTGTATATTGCTTTGAGTCATGATAAAAATAATTCAAAAAAAATATCATGTTTAATTCAGAGTGGCGGTTTTCAGATGATTGCATTGATATGTCAATAATAGACTTAAGCTAGATATTAAAGTGAAAACACCAAAAAAGAAAAACTGAATGTTAGAATTAGAATTTTTCGAAGGATCTTGGTGTTATCATACCAAAGATTAAAGGTTTCAAGCATTTATCTTTTTGTGAACCATCATTAAAAAACCGATTTAATAGCCCACCTTCAATATTATTTTTATTTTTGTATAAATATTTTTGATTTTCTATTTGTTTTAATGATATGACTATTTTTAAGATGACTTTTAGGTACAGTTTTGAATTATAAAATTTATTGATTTTAATTCATTATTGTTAGTTTTCAGGTAGAGAAAAGGAAGCGAGCAATTTTTTCCCCTCTGTTTTGCCATTTTATCAATACATGATCTAACTTTTCATTAAATTACATGGCCGAAGATGTGAATTATATCAATCAAAATAAAACAATATATTACAATCAATATCAATACAATACAAAAGAAGGCGATTTCAAAAGGAAATTAAGATTGATACTTTAGCTCTGAAGAGAATATAGGACACTTTTAAAAGTATTTCGGCATTCTTAATGTAGTTAATAATAAGAAAATCTTATCAATGTGTTTTGTCTAAATCCATCTATTTGTTCGAGGAAAATATGTAACAAGAAGAAAAATATTGATAAATTTTAAAATTGTGAATCATCATTAGAGATAATATAAAATATCATTTTCTTTGACATAATAGTCACAAATATCTGAAATGTAACTTTTTATGTGAATTAAATCTAGGTCAAGAACTTTTTTTTTATCATGAGCTAGATTTTATTATACAAACCTTGGAAACAATTAAAGTGATTACAAAATTTTATTTGAGTATACTTTTGAGGGCATATAAATAATATTTAGGTAAAATTAGGCGGAGAGGATCAATAAGACAAAAATTATTTTTAAAAATTCTTCTTTAAAATAAATATTCACAAACACAGAAATTTAAAATATTGAATTTATTCAACTAATATCCCATTTTCATAGTTTACATGGGTTTAGAGATAGACCATAATTTTATCTGAATATTGATAGGGCTAGTCTTTTTGATACAAAGTTGTTAATCGTTCTGAAATTATTCAATAATATGTCTGATTAAAAATTAACCATGATAAGAGATTATTTACAAAATTATTAATCTTATACAAGTTGTAATTTTAATTGGATCATTTATCTACCAATGTCAACATATGCTCTGAAGTTGCTTTTTTCTCCAAATCGGTTCTGCTTTCAGTTTGAAAATACGTGTCTGAAAATAGTCGAACAGCCAGAAAAACAAATATCAAATAGCAAAGGCTTTCATGTTATGTTTTTATTTTATTATTATAAATTATTTTGAATCGCAAGTTGAATTATAAATAACTAGTCAGGAAATAGATCATAAAATTTAAGAGAAATTTACTTAAAACCACATTTTACGCTTTCAATGTAGTAGTATGAGAGTAAACTGCAAGAGTAAACCATTAGAAACAAGCCTGGTATAAATTCCATACGCCTTATAAAGATTAAAACAAATTTCATTTTATATTCATGGCAATGAGGAATTATTTTTCTCTTCCACATAAACATGTTTCCTTAAACTCTGTCATGCTTGCCCATCATAATATATTTTAAATCAAATAAATAATGAATTTAGCCAGAAAAATGACTTAAATTTTAATTTTTAATCAACTATATTTTTCAAAAATGTTCTTGAATTATATATCTCAATAAATTTATAAAAAAGTTATCGCATAGTCTAAAATACAATAAATAATTTTGTGATTATTTGTTGAAATATATTTGAATATAGACTTTAGATTTAGTTAATTATATATAAAGGCACTTATATTGTAAGCTTCTGACTAAGCATTGTTTAAGAACTAAAGTTTTTCTAAAGGAATGTTTACTAAATTTGCTTCCATATTTAGAGCACGATGGAGCGTTTTTCCAAATCTTTATTGTAAATTAAAAAGAATATGTATCTAGCAGCAGATCTACAGAGCAGATTGTTAAATCTAAAGCTTTCGAAATTGATGCAATCATAATTTAGAGGATATACGATCATGCACCATAGAGCGGTTTTTATTTTTAATTTAATTAAAGGATTTATTAAATTAAATAAACTTTTCAAATTTTAATGTCGATAATTTCCAGAACTATTATCATACAAATATAAGTTTTGTTAAATTTTTAAAATTCAATAAAATACATTTTTATTACTCTAATTTGAATTGCAATTTGTTTAATTTTGATAATTTTTTTTAAATACGTATCTTTGTATAATTTTCATTTCAGCAAAATAATTCATTTTACTAATAATTCTTACTGATATTACTTACATTACCACCTATTTTTTCTATTGTTTATATTTTTTGAAAAAATAAAAATTTCGTTTATTTTTTTTAATTTATTTCGATATTACGATGAATTTTTATTTGTTTAAATTTGTTTTTATTTGTTTGTTTTTATTTATTAAAACCGTAAATATCCGGTTAATCTATCTTTTGAATTTTACGATAAGCTTCATTTTTTTTATTTATCTGGCAGATTATACATATATTAATTTTTTTTCCTTCTTTAGCTTTTAACAATGGGAAAAATCACATGTTTTATATATTTTATGAAGCTATGGAAACGGTTTGAATTTGAAAGTAGCAATCTAATCTAAAAAGGTTCTTTTTTAAAACTTGCCAACATTTAAAAAAAAAATTGTGTCATTCAACGTAATTTTTTATATTTTGAAATGGTATAAAATTTATTTTTGGACAATTATTTGTGCGGAAGTTATCAAAGAAAAAGCCAAAATTTTATTTCATTTTTAATTATTTAAAATGCTGATTAAAATTTAAAAAAAATCGTTCTGAGGTATACATCTTTATTTTCCAAATTACATATGTGCGAAAAATAGTAGCTCTATATCAGCATTTTAGCCTGTGTAGCACCAACACACGCACGTACGCACGAACATACACACTTTCCTCTTTATTATTAACAGATATTTTGAATTTAGATTTTAATAAAGATTTTGAATTGAATTTTTTAATATTATTTTAAAGACGATTATACTTATTCATTTCAATTAAAAAAGTAAATGTTGGAGTTCGTAAAGTTATCCTAATCAAAATGTTAAGAAAGTGCGTAGCTATTTCAATTTGCTAATGACATAAATTTTATATTTATTGTTCTTCTGAAATAAGCATTCCGCAGACACAAAATATTTGTTACACTTTCACCCACGCGATTTCAAAAATTCCTGCGATTCCACGTTGCAAAGAGGAGGTCTCATTTTCGAGGAACATATGGGCTGTCCACGGCGTGCCTTTATGAGCACCTCATTCATTTCCTTCCGTTTTCAGAGTAGAGAAAACTGTTTCGTTGCTGTGCCCCGTGAAATAATCCTTCTTTTTAATGGTTTGGTCAGGGAAAGAAAAACAAAAATTTAAACAATGGTTTCACTGTTTTCTTCATTACAGAAGTTAAGTAAAAAGAGAAATGAAAACTTGGCATTTAGTGTGGCTACTCTGATTGCAATCCAGAATAGGCGATATGAAATTGATGACCTTAACTTTTGAAAAATTAATTAGGGGTGCATCAAATTTCATACAATTATTCAAAGAATAAGTTATTTTAAAATTTATGTTTCTACTATTATTTGCTTCAATTTCTTTTCAAAAAGAGAAATGCTGTAATAATATTGACAGTTAAATAGTTAATTCTTTGAAAAATTTAAAAATGAAGTTCCTATTCCATTCTATATGAAGCATTCAAAGCATAAAAAGAGATAATATTGTGATCGCCAAGAGATTGGATCTCAGAAATTTGGATAAACTTTCACATTTTAGATCTTCTTGAGGTCCAGAAAATTCCTTTTTGATTTTTTGTCTGTCCTTTTTGGTATGATACGCATTAAGCTAGAGGGAGGAAATCTGGTACGCAATTTTAGCAATTAGTTTGTAGTTTTTTGCCAAATTTTTGTAAAAATCTATGGGAGAGAAGTTTGTCTCTATACGTGTGCATGTTAACTCAATAAATAAATAAAAGAAGGGTGAAGTTTGGTTCATAAATCTGTAATCATAAATGTAGATATGTATTTAATTATGAACCGTATCCGTATATAGGGTTACCATCTGTCCTGTTTATTCGTAATATTTGAAATGATCATGCAAAACACAAAGCCTTAGATGAATGAAATTTACTCTGCCGAGTAGTGATCAAAATTGTAGATACCTTTTTTTTTTAATCAAAATTTGGACAATTTGTTGAAGGGGGGATAGACCAAATACAAACTCTTTATTCTTAATCACAAAATGGTATATATTGAGTCACGTCACCGTAGTCGATGTGCGTTGAGGGAGGATATGACTTTCTTTGCGGATTTGCCGTGATCTTGGAGAGTTTATTTCGCCCTTACTTTCATGAAATGTTGAGGAGATGCAGGCTTTATAAGGGGAACAGAACAAAAGTACCATATTGTTCTAAGTACACACACAAAAAAATGTCAAGGCGAAATTATTTTGTCCGGTTTCTTACTTTTTTACCACATTTCGCATGATTTCATATTTTTTTTTCTTTCGTTTCATTTTTATCCAGGGCTTGGAAAGCGCAAATATGAAAGACATTTAACAAAAGTTCACATATTTTATACAACTACCACTTCTTTAAAAAAAGTCGATTTTAAGGATTTTTCATGTTTTCAACTTAGGATCAAGAACCTATTTATAGAGATTTAATGATGTGATATAAAAAATGATCGAAAGATGGAAATTATAAATCAATTCTCCTTTTTAATTAATTTTTTAAATGGCCTTGCTACGTAAGACTTTAAGCTAATATAAAAATTAGAGTATGCTATAAAGGTTGACGCTATAGAAATTATAATTAGTTTTTGCAAATGAGGCTAATAGCATTAGCACCAAGAAAAAAAAGTAGAGCATGATATAAGTGCAAGAAATTGATATTTTTTTTGAAAAAAAAAAAAAAAAAAAAAAAAAACGTACATCTAATTTATAAAAGACACTCTAAACTTGGTATGCTATGTGTGCAGGTGCGGTTTTTTTTCGATCATTAAATTAAAATAAATATATGAATTCGTCATATTTTTGAAATTTCTGGACAGATTTTTTTCTTAGGTTTTACCAAGCTAGCAAAAGAACAAACAAAAAATTCTTTTTTCCTAAATAAAATGAAAAATTCCCTTACTTTAATTTTAGCATCTAATAAAAAGGAAATGTAATTTTCAAGCAAAGTACTCTTAGAATTTTTGATTAGCTCGCAATATTTGATTTCGTATTAAGATGCTAGTTCTCAGCCGTAATTATCGCAAGCGAAATTTCTTTAAAAAATTTAATAATAGTTTTAATGGCCAAATCAAAACCCGAGCGAAAATCAGTTCAAGATCTATTGCATCATGATGCGCCAATTCCAAACAATCCAGTCCAAACAACATGCTCGCCTTCCTAATTACGTCACTTCTTTTAAAATTGCCGAGCAATATTGTTGAAACTGTAGTGACCTTTATTAATGACATCATCGCAGCTTTTCCCCCGCTTTAGGATTCCTCCACCTATCGTATTCACAGTAAACACAGAACGTTTTCCTGATTTGTCAGCTGAAAAACGTAATCGCTGCAGGATTCCACACCCTTTGAAATATTTATGCCATTGACCCAAAGCGCCCACGTGATAGCGGGAAAAGGAGCTCTCTCGAAGGATCCTTCCACTTGACACTGATAGATTTCGGGGGTTAAAAAGTCGATCACATAAAATGTTTTCTTCTTTTCCGGCAATTGAAAGAGCGGTCATATTTGTCAACATTTTAACAGGTGGATGTACTGAAAGGCCTCGAAATGAAAATTCCATGAAAAATAAAAATTAAATTTTGCTTGAAGTAAAGAAGCATGAGGTAACCTTTCTTGTTTTAAAAAACAAAACAAAAGGGTTAGCTAGTTTCAGTTCAAATAAAAAAAAAAAGATTTTTTTTTTTTTTTTTTTTAACGCGGAACTGATATTTGTTGTTAGCAGTAATTAAAAAAAAGAAGAAAAATTTACTTCCTGAAAAGAATATACTTTATTTTTCTGTAAGGAAGATCCTCTAAGGCTCCTGAACTCAAAGGTTCTCAATCACTGATCTTGCAATTTCTGTAAATAAAAAAGATTAAAAAAATGGTCTCCTCAACATTACATACTAAAAGACTAGGATATTAGAAAAGAGATTAAAAAAATCAACTAATAATTTCACATGTGGATTTTATTTCAAAGAAAGATTTTATTTGAGAGAGAAATTGAGCCGAAAAAACACAATCTGCAGAGTGATAGTTTAATTCAACAGAGTTCTTTTTTTGTTATATTTTATCGGTAATTTCAGTTTACCACAGAAAAGTGTATCTAATAAGCACGGTGAGAAGAGAATGAAAATCAGGATAGTTGCGAACTTCATTAATCTAGCTTTGTCAAAAGGTTGCTATGATGATAAATGCAGTTTGCTTACTGGTGCTTCCATACTTTTCATGAGTTGAGTGGTCTTTTTAATATTCTTTATATTGCGAATACATTTTTTTTATTTCTGTTAGGAATTCTAAATGATATTAAATATTCCCTTCACTTCGGGATACCTTAAAACTTCTGCTTTTGAGAAAAGCCTTTTTTTTATTTTTCATATTAGCTAGGACATTATCGTTTTCTTTTTTTCAGAAATCTTGATATGTTAATATAGTTTTCTTTAATCACTGATTTTGAAAAGGGATACAACTTCTTTAAAAATTTATTTTTGATATGAGAGAGCTATTTCCGATTTGGGAAATTTCGGACATCTTCTGTAATTAGCTGCCAGTGGGTCTCTACAATTCTAACACTTCGCTGTTAAATCTCCCCTTATTTACGTTCACAATTCCTATTACTCTTGGTTACATAATAATTATTGCTTCCTTTTACATATTTTTACATTATGAAGTAAAACAATTCTTCAAATGCAACTAAAGAATTTTTTAATTAACAGATTTTGAAAAATAATTTAGATATTCAAAACAAATAGTACAACAAATGAACTACTCTTCATATCCAACAGATGCTTTTTTATTTTATATCTTTTATAATACCAACGTACTACAAACATTCAATACAATATTTAATCTATTATTGAATTCAATTTAATTGTTATAGACATTTCAATATAACCTAACGAGTTACGTGATAATTTTCAGATTACATCAGGAATACATATCAACATCAACTTAATTTCACATGAGAAAAAAGACTTATCTTCTATTCCAGCTATAAAGGTCCAATCTGAAGCTAATTATATGTTAGTTTATAAATTATGTAGATAGCAACTCAGTATATACAGTGATGGTTTTTCTATTAGGGCTGCAGAACTGCAGCACTTCTTGTATAAAGCACTTATAAAGGTCAATTTTTAACAACTTTTGGCTACTTGACCATATTGAGAGTTTAATGAACAACGAAAGAAAAAAATAAATATATTAATCAATTTATCAAATTTAATTAATATGCATATTAATTAAACTATTTAATTAATTAAATCATAGGCATAAGGCAAAAAGTGAATCAATTAGTTGGAGATGTACGAGTTTAGAAACGATATTCAGAAAGTATAAAAATTCGTTGATGATGCATTAGATGATGCACTAAAGCCAAAAATTTCTTGCATTGAGTTTGGGGATGGTAGGGCTGCTCTGTTTGCAGACAGGTTTAACGCACGGCCAAATGTGCGATGCTGCTGCTCCCATTCCCCCCCCCCCTTCCTCTCACACAAGGCTTGCCGTTGCTCTCTTGAATTGTTTTTTTTTTTTTTTTTTTTTTTTCATTTTTGCTTTTATTTACTTGATTTTGGATTAGTTGCTTATTTGTTTCAAATAAAATTCGTCTAATATAAACATTCGTTTTAGTTTGTTTGTAGTCAGACAACTCATCGAAAAATGAACTACCGATAATCTTCCGAATTATAAATAAGATTATTACATTAAATTTTTGTGTTATTTCAAGACAAAGCGATTTTTAAGAAATACATTTTAATTGTATTCCCCTGTAAAATATTTTTGCAAGGCTGCTAGTTTCTGAACTCACGCATCGTCAATGATTGTACACAAACATGTGGCAATACTTCAGATTAGAAACTGAAAGCACTAAAGCTCCTTATAAGGCGCTTTCTCATAATGGCCAAATCCGTCCAGGAAATTCAATTTATGCAAATAAGCTTTCAGTTAAATGAGAGAAAAGCTTCTTCCTTCTTTTGATGTTTCCACTTTCACTTTCATGCGCATGCTGTGAGTTCTTATTCCTTTGTGAAATCAATCAATTTGTACACTAATGATTTAAAAAATTTTTTCATTAATTTAATCCTTTAATTTTCCTTAATTTAATTTTTCATTTAATTGTGGTAACCATTTCAGAATAAAAGAGATTCATTAATACTAGATATCTACTTCCAAGAGAAAAAAGAAAGCCCTTAAAAATACTCACATTTGCATTTAGTTATATATAGAAACAATCTATACGATTAGCGTGATTTGATATCTTTAGTCTATGAATATGCGCATTTTTTTCCAGTTTGGTTGCATGTATTAAAAAAAATTCAAATTTAGAAAGACTGAAAGAGACTTAAATAAATAAATAAAAAATAAAGATACGAAGACATAATTCAGAAATTTAACTCCTATTTCATGCGGCTTCTTAATAAAGGATAGAGAACAAATTTATTAAGACCATTTTAAGACACACAGTAAAACAAATTTCGACATGAAATAAATCTCTTCACCCGCAAGTTTTGAATTAATTTTAAACTTCCAAAAATTTATCTAAAGTAATTATTTCAAAATATACTGTTCACCTCTTCTAAACCTCATTGAAATCATTCTGGAAAAAAATTAATTAAGAAACTTTTTATGTAAAAGAGCACTATTATTTATTCTCTTTTATTTTGTATTTCTGTATATATATATATTTGTAAAGTGCTCTTTTCTATTTATTGCTTCTTCACTATGCATGGTTATTTTTTTTTTTTGAATATGAAAATGGCGAATTTTTCTTACTTACAAAGAATATTTTAATGATGGTTAGGTTATCATACATGCCGAAGTTTCGCACATTAACATAATTATTATGTCAAGAAATAGTTTAAAACTTCTGTTTCATTTATCTGTACTATTTGAAATTAGTTTTTCGCTTGTTCAATCCATAGTTTGGTAAGAAATCATTCAAAATTTAAATAAATTCAGTGTTTAGAAATTCTTTCTTACAAAATTTTGTTTTCATTTTAATTTTACAACTGCATTAAGGCTATAAATTTGGCTAAAAAAGGCCACTGAAATGCATTTATGCTGTATTGAGAAAACTAACTTACTTTCAAAAACCGAAACCAAATAAAAAGAACGATTTTTTGAGCTTTAAGAACTTTTAACGAAAAAAATTCTTTTGTTAAGAAAATTTTATGAACATTCTGTTGAAATCTAGATATATAAAATTACCTTAATTATAACTTTTGAATTTAAACCAATAAACAGTATACTGTCTTTATGAAAATAAAAGTTTTCGATGAAGATAGTGAACTATTTTATTTAAGTAACAATTTTATATTCTACTGATGGGCAGAATTACAAACGATAATATTTATATAAAACTTGGATATCTAGATCGAATATTTATTGATATGTATTAGTGAAAATTATTATATGTGGAATTGAAAGAAAATCTGCATCCGAAGTTTGAATAAAAGTTAAAAGTTTTCAACATTAAACGTTATCAACTTAATGTAACGAAATATAAGCACGTGATAAACTTGCAAATTTAGTCAATATATTAATCCATTCTGTACTGAGACTTTTCTTTTAGAAATAGTGCTGGGGGAACGTTTGAAGTCAATTTCTTTATTATCTTTCGAATAAAATTTCTAAATTTGTGAAATGAGCGAGAAATCCAAAAATTACTTAATAATCATGAATTAGACAATGAATTTCTTAACCAATCTAATAGATAATTATTTTTTTTTTATAAAGAAGCATCATGAATTTCTGAATTTTTTTTTCTTTTCTAAGTAAGTAAGGCTAGTTTTATATAGCCTTCAAAATACTAAATTTATATTTATTTTTCCTTTTCCGACTAGTTAGTTCTTTATTAGTTGTTAAAATTTGCATTTAAACATATGTTTAATATTTTTAAGTTTCAAATTTTCATAGACCTCTCACGTTATTATTATCTCATAATGCCATTTCAGCCTCTCCATTTGTCCATTATATTATAAATGTCACAAATTTTCTTTCCATATTTTAACGCATTCATTCATAATAGATGTAAGAGAGCACTGTTTAAAAATGAAGGCATTTTGAATTTTTTTCATCATTTCTTGTTTAGGTGAAGCTTTCATTGTAAGTACAACAAAATCATTAAAAGCCTGCATTATTCTGAAAGTTATTTATTCTACTAATATTAGAGATGCAAATTATACAGATATTAAATAGAATTCCTGTTTCTTAGTTTTCAACAAAGAAACAAAAATTGTATGATTTAATACTTGAAAAAGTAATGAAAACTGTTTGGGATTCATTCACAACGAGGAAGATATTGTTGAATAATGTATACGACAGAATTTTTCGGCACTTAAATTAATTTCATTCAAATGATATTTTTTTAGCTTTCAAGCAAAGTAAAATTTATTTTTGAACACTAATATTTTCAGAACTAACCTCGGAAAAACGCAAAAATTTAGTTTAATTAAAAATAAAAATTGAAATCATCAAAATGCATATAAAATTAAAAAAAATTGCTTTGAGGTGCTTATTCCGATTCCCTAAAGTAATTGATAACTATTTACAAATTTGATAATTATAGATCAAACGGCTTAACCAGTACGGCGCCAACACACATACATATTCATAGTTATTAAGGATTACTGGCCAGGATTACTAATATATTTCATTTCATATAAATCGTTTAGCTATAACGTCATATCCTTGATTCCACCAAACTGATAGATATTAAACCTGTGACATATTTTAATTGTCTCATTTAAGTTCCATTTATTGTGTGCATGAATCTTTCTAATGCTGACATGTTCCATAATATTATAAAGTTTTTAAAAAAGAGAATATCCGGTTCGTCTATTGTCTAAATTCCACGGTATTGTAATTTCACCTTTTTATTTGTCTTGTAAACTATTCAGATATCAAACAGAATCCTTCTCCTTAACTTACAACAATGGAAGAAAATCACGCGATTAAATATGTGATGAAACAATGAAAACAGTTTTTAATTTCGGGGGAACTGTGTAATCTATTAAAGGAAATTAAGCAAAAAATATATTTAAAAAAATTGCTAGGAATTCAGGAAAATGTGTACAATATTTTTAAATTTTGTAACAGTATAAAATACGTATTCGAGCAATGAAATTTTCAGAAAATATCGTGGGAAAAAACCAAAATTCATTTTAATTTTTATCTATTAATATTACAATTAATTTCAAAAGATTGCTCCTATTTGCACATTTCCACTATACAAGGTGTATATAGATGCCGAATTTTGTAGTTGTAGGTCAGGCGATTTGAGTTGTAGAGCGTCAAGCGCGCTCATAGACACACATGCCCACACATTCATCTTTATTATTGGTAGAGCTCAGTAAATATGATTTTCTTGGTGTAACATGGGTAAAAGACGACGAATGCTTTTGTTGAATTTTTCAGTTAAAGTATACGAGGTGTAAGAAGATGATATATATGAAAAAACAGTCTTAATTAAATTGATAAAATGTAAATCTGTTTGTTTCATTTGAACTACACATGAAAGTACATATATTCATGATGTATAATGTAATTATAAAATAAAAATAATTTTTGATTCATAAACCAGATGATGTATAGAATATGAAACATTCTTTGTTCTACTTAAACATTCCATATGAAATTTTTGAACTAGAATATTCTTCTAAATATCGCGATGGTAAAGATTTTAGTTAGAGATATTTTAAGGAATACTTGTGCAACTTACAAAAATTATCTCTTACTTCTAATAATTACTCATTTTCAATGGAATTTCATATGTAAACTTCTTACTAAATTCTTGCAAAATTAAAAGAACAGTCGTTACCTGCATTAAAATATCTTATTAATCATGCGAAATTTGCAAGGAAAAGTATGTGAACCACAATTCGCTGTAAGTGTTTTTTCTTCCTAATAAAATCCAGTTAAATTTAACAGTTATTTAAAAAAGCAGAGAGAATTGAAAAGGTTTATAATTTTATAAAACAATGGGAAACATAAAATTCACTAATTGTTAATTAATCGAATTTAAATTCCTAATTAAATTTAAAAACCAGCTTTTAGTTCATTAATGAATTAGTTCAAATATGTGCGTAAGAATGCATATATATGCATAAAGTAATATTCAAAAATAATTAATTAAGATACTGTTGCAATTGCAATTATTACATACGAGGAATTTTATAGATTTTTGAAATATAGAAGCAATTAACTCATGTTATTTTTCAGTACTTTTTTTTTTATGAACATGTAATGAACATTTTTCTGAAAAATTTCTTAAGAATGGATATCTTATAAGTAGAAAAATGTTTTTGAGATTAAAAAAAAAAAAAAAAAACACTAGTAAGTTGTAGTACTTGCTCTTTCCCAATAGGAAATAAGAGCTCATGTTTATTATATTGATCCAATTTAATAATAATTTAAATTCCCGATTATGTACAGAAAACATGAAGCAGTGTATGAATATTAAGATGATTTATAATCCATGTGATAATAAAAATCTCAATCGTGGGTTATTTTCTAAAGATTTTAGCAAAGAGAATCTTGAATCCTACGTAGCTGTAAATGTTAATTATAGTGAGACGGTACATATGCAGAAATGATTCAATATTTGAATTCCAAATAAATGTTTTGAAGTGAAAAAATGAAAGTTTTTAAGTGAAAAAGTAAGAATTCAACTAATTTTATCATCTGCATTTTCTAACTCATCCGGATTGCGGCTCCAGTCAGACACTCTTGAGTGATTCTACATGAGTGCTACGTGAGTCGTAGAATTATGCACTTACCCATAAATGGAAACCTCAATTTATAGTTAAAAGTTAAATGTTTGACAGAATAAAATGATTATATATATTCAAAAAATTGCTGAACCGACACAATGGCAAAAGTTTTGACAAAATAATGAATATCCATTTACAAGAAGCAATGATATAATGCTAAATACGATATAATATATTTAGCAAGTTTCGAGTATATTCCGTTATGATTTTTTTATACAGTGTCAAACAATGGAAAATTCTTCCATAATGGGGTGTAAATCAAAGATTGATATTGCAAACAAGGTGTATTGGTTGAACATTAATTGGCTCATTCTCATTGATTGTATACCAAAAAAGAATGGGATATTTAAGTAAGAGTTTGCACCATCAAACTCTTGGGTTTATGTCAGTTCCCCGAATTTTTTCAAACAGGAAGATCGGTCATCTTTACTGGATCTCAATCATTTCAACTATTTTATATTTGAGATTTTAGATGATAAAATAATTGCTAAAAGGTTCAGAAATTTATTTTCTTTTAAAGCTCCTATATTGAATGAATGAGGCAGACTTCATCTTAAAATAATTCGGTATCCAATCGAACTGTAGTGTAAGAGATCATTTTAGGTAATCGATAAAGATGGTGATCGATTCAATCAAATTTAGTTTTAGATAGACTTCCATTTATAATGGTCATATATTAATGTATTTATAATTTCGATTTTATCTCTGTAAAATAAAATGGCTCATTTGTAAAAGCAAATAGTAGATATCTTGTAACTTCTACTAACACTTTGTACATTGAATTAGGAATGACTATATAAAAGGGATAATACCATTTACTTTATAATTTCTAAAAAGTTCTGCACATAGTTTAGTTACTTATCAGTATTTCTTTTTGATGTTATCTTCTTTTCCTTTGAAATCAAGCGATCATCCTACAATAATAAATTATATATATATACCCTTAATTAAAGCACTTTGAATATACATTAGATTTTCACATGTTAGATTGAAATTAATAATGTTTAATTATGGCAACAATTTTGTGAATGTATTGTTTTATACGGAAAAGAAACAAAAAAAAAATAGCTTTACAAATGAAAATGGCCTCTTTCACTGAGGAGATAACTCAAATGGAAAGCAACCAAAAGTAATAAAAAATTCCCACCAGAACAATAAAGTCATACTACTTGAGAGAGAAATTTCCATTTTATGATCTTTTGGATACATATTTTTTTTTAATATTTAATAATAAAAAAATAACACCTATTCAGGAAGCAAAACGCGATGAAATCTTAGAACATATAAGAATATAAAAAGTCTTATTATTTCATACCGCAAATATCACTAAAATCTTTGCGTAATTTAACTTGAATTTAGAAGGTAAAAAAAGTAGATAAATAGTGTTGAGAATATTCTTTTTTTAGAGCATCGAAAAGAAACAATGTAAGATTTCTAACAAATTCACAATTCACCATTTAGCGTGGGCGGGTCACTTTGCGGAAATTCCGTTACACAGTTATAATCCCGACGATTGAAATAAAACGCAAACATTGTAAGAAAGATTTATGGTTACAGTTTTTCATTATTTTTCTTTTACCTTTAATGATATTTAAATATGTTTTATACATATTTTTTTATGAGTCGAATGATGACCTTAACTGTTAAAGTCATTTCCTGTATTTCGATTCCTTACGTAGGGAGAAAAAAAAAAAACGTTGTGTTTTTGCAATCGTAATATTTTGTTTTTCATGCAGTTTTTGGTTTGATTTTGATCTCCAGGAAACAAAAAAGTATAACTGGTTTCAAATTCTATTCATAAAAATAAACATCTAAATGTAACAAAGGTAGAGAGTGATTTTTTTTTATTATCCATCAATTGTCTACGATTTTATTTCTATAAATTATATATAATTATAGTTCAAAAAGGATGAAATCAATGTATTAAAAAAACAAGTGACATTTTCTCAAGAACTTGCGTCTAAGATTCGGCGGGCGAGTTTGAATGATTGAAAATGACTCATAATATTTTTAAATAAATTGCGAACATTATACTTCTGTTTTTATATGCTCCTTGTGAGTCAGGTAACAATTGCTTGTAAAATCGATTTTTCCGAAATTTTATTATTAATTTTAATTTATTTAATTTCATTATTAATTTTCATTCCAAGCTTTTCTAGTGGAATTCATCAAATAATTTATTTAAGAGCTTAGTTAAAATTTTCAGTATGAAAAAAAAAAATGTTTGAATTGTTTTTGTTTTCAGGCAAATAATACATCCCTTCATTCTTAATGAAACTTTTGTTTCCAGAATACGAGATCTTACAATCCTATTTCAACTGAGAATCTAAAGAAGTATTGGGCTGTAAGTCATATCACCGACTCTCCGACCTCCTTCGAAAGCACACGGATGAAAAACCGAACGATCGGACCGCCGCTACAGCAAAACTGGCGGGAAGTGTGGTTGAGTCCTAAGGGCCATCACCGGTCACGGTACATCCATTCCCTAAGAAAGTACGTCCCATCATCGATTAAAGGAACCAGATACCCCTTTTAGTGTACCCTCTAAGATAGCGAGAACCAAGCACCATGCTAGAAGCTTCTCATCCACAATTACAAGGTGACCTCGGGGGATAGTATTAGGATGTAATATAATTTTATTTCTATACTTTGAATTTATCAAAAAGCTTATAAAATCAATTTTCTTTCTCATATTAAAATTTAATTTTATATTGCAAAAAAAAAAAAAATGGTGACGAACAAACTCTAAATAATTTTGTAGCCTTCAAGAAAATATTTATTTTTCAAAATGTTTAATTTAAACAGCAGCATTTATAAGTTGAGTCAGTTATATATAAATATTCCAAGAAAAAAAAATTAGAGGTTAGAAGGAAAGGAAAGCAAACACTCATGTTTTTGAGTTTAATCAAAATAAAAAAAGAAGAAACTTTTTCTTTCAGTACACTTTTTCTTATTTACTATACAGATAAACTGCAATTAAAATTCAAGCTAAAAATCTGAACAAGAGATTAATTTTCTCAAAAAAAGCATTCCAAGATACAAAAATTCGTAAAGAAAATTGCTCGATTTTCTTTTCTACAAAAAGAATAAAAAGCCATTACTTTAGAATGGGGCGTTCATATATAAACGAAAAGAACATTATAATTGACATTTATCATATAGATTGATAATGCTGCTTAAGAGGTAATTCATTCTTCGGCACATAGAAAGTCACGACCAATATTTCAAGGGCGTTAAGTGCATATGCTAGTTGGTCATTAGTGTGGTCCCATATGCGTTTTGGATCTTTTCATCTTTCTCATATACGAAGTATAGATAAAGTTTTGTAAACATGCAAACAAATTGGACGCGAGAGTTTGATGAATATTCACGTTTCAACCAAACTTAGTTTAAAAAAAATATTATGTTTGTGAACAAGATAAAAAAAACCGTTTTGAGCTATAAAAAATGAAATTCGAGTGTG
Organism: Argiope bruennichi; assembly: GCF_947563725.1. Taxonomy (NCBI): domain Eukaryota; kingdom Metazoa; phylum Arthropoda; class Arachnida; order Araneae; family Araneidae; genus Argiope; species Argiope bruennichi. The sequence goes on along the minus strand of NC_079159.1, from coordinate 55,845,737 downwards.
ATTTTACAACCTAATTTGTAGATTTTTTTTGAAAGAATTCATTAGCAAGAAGTCTGTTTGTCTAGCTGTTCGATTACTCAATAACTCAACTCATGAACTCAAGAACTCCGATGCTCAAGATCTAAGTAGATAAAATTTGGCACAGAGTTAAGTTTAGAATCTAAAATACAGATTCTTGTCAAAATTTGAGCCAAATCTGTCAAAGGATTGATTATCCTTATCTCTGTTTTCGGATGCATGTAAACGTAATTATTTATAAATGCAATGGTTTAAATCAATGAAATCGGTATGATATATTGTCTTTACAATAGTTCTGTGTAAAATTTTGATTTCAATACGTTCTCAAAAAAGCGCTCAGAATACATATTCGCAAGATATGATCAGTAAAAATGTTAGATTTGCTCCAAAGATCTATATTTCGTAACTATTGTTCGCTAATGCTCGTGGCCTTATCCAGTCTCCACAAGTTTATGCGAAGGGGGGGGGGGAGATAAGACCCTAATTGAAGAGTATGCGAGAGAGTTTCGAGGAGACTATTCCTGCTGGTTAAACAATGTAAGCTATTATTATTCTTAATATATCTGGAAATGTGTAAACGCAAGGTAAACGGCGATGATTGACAAGATATTTTTAGGAAGCGTTTCGAAGAATAACAATTTTGTTCAAAAAATTAGTTTTCGACAAAAAGTCTTATATGAAATAATTTTTCTTGAAAAATGCAACTTAAGTAGATGAAATTTAAGGAAATCTAAATTCTGAGGTGATTATGATTCATAAGATTCTGTTATGGTATTGAAAAAAAATGCACAATAATTGTTGTTCGAATTGATGCTTGAATTTCTACTTCTTATTACTCATGCTATTCCACTGACAAATCGAACTACCAAGTTGGTGACTTAATCTCAGAAACATAACCTCCCTTTAACAAAAATTCGTAGCAATATCTTGGGGAGATTTTATAAATCAGTTAATTTTATTTATAGAAACTTAAGTCGTTTGGATATTTTAAGACAAGAATTGTTAATATGTGAGTCACAAAACTTTTCACAGAAATCTTTTAGATTCTTTAGCATTTCAACCATGGAATGAAAATGATATTGAATTTAAAAAAAATAGAATTACCCAAGTAAGAGTTTCAGATTGAATCTCTAATTGTTTACCTTTAATGCATTATGGCGAAGTATGCAGGATGAAATTCTTTTTTGTTTTTATTTTCCGAAATACAAAGTATAGAGAAAGCATTGTAATTGTCAAAAATTAAAATTCAAATCTTTACGTTTTAGGCTTTCCTAAGTTCGCAAAAATACATTTTCGATATTATATCTGTGAACTCGATAACTAAAAACATTGTGAACAAAACTGATGAATTTTGGTACATGAACTGTAGATTGAATTTTTAGATGTCTATCAGTTTTTTAACGAGATCCATTCAGAACAAGTTTGTCTATCTTGCTGTTCGAATACAACCTTGATGATTGCAAAATTTAAAAAGCTATGTTGATCAAATTTAGAACGCAGATTTAGCGTCCAAATTGTAGATTCTTATCAAGTCTCAATCAGATCTGTCAAAGGATTGGCCATCTATCGGTTTAGTATTTTCGCATGCATGTAAAAACAATAACTCATACACGCAAATGATTTAAATCAATGAAATTCGGTATTTGATCTTGTGATTACGTTTATTGTTCCTTGTAAAATTTAGGTTTCAATCGACCGAGAAAAAAAAGTTCAAAATTCATATTCGAATGATCAATGATAGATTCAAGCCAACGATCTATGTTTCGTAACTATTGTTCGCTAATGCTATGAAGTTATTCGTAGCCTTGTCCCTAAACCACAATTTTATATGGAGGAAGGAGAAATTTAGATAACCATCGGAAAGTATGCGAGAAAGTTTAGGGGTGATTACTTGCGCTTGAGCATTTGCTTTAGCATTTATAAGCATTGGAGAATTTATAAAATAAATAATTTTAGGAGTTTAAAAAAATTAGTTAGTTAGGAGATTCCTATAAACTAAATAAAACAACTTTTGGTTTCTGCGTTTTTCTTAATCTGAAGGAACGGAACTCAATAAAAGGTATATTTAGAAATTTATTAAATTTAAATGGAAGTGTCACATAATGGTTAAACTAAAATCTTTTAATTATTCTATTTACTTAATGTAATGTGCGAATGCTACAAAACACAAACCGGAAGTAAAGTTTATGCCTCCTTGATGAAATTATAAATCGGTTTTAATTTTATTGTTGCAAGCTGCATTTAAAATGAATTTTGAAGATTTTGTTAAAGTTAAAGAAAATATTATCATACCATGGATATTTGTATCATTAAAAAGACGATTATTTAATTCTGGAAGTTAAAAATAAGAGTTCTAACAATTGCAGTTCTAAAAAGCTATTTTACCAATAAATATCCTAAGGTTTTAATTTCATAAACAGATATAAATTTTGTTGGATTTAAAAAAAAATAAAAACTTGTGTAGGACATAAATTCTTTACTTCTCGATAGAAAATCTTATGAATGGTAAAGTGATGGTTTAACAAATAAATATATCATAAAGACATCATACATAAAATTTATATCTCTCTATCGCATATTTCTGTTTTGATCTACTCCGCTAGATAATCTCATCCAAAAAAATGAGTATCAAATGAGATGTGTAATAAATCATATGGAATACACACACACACACACACACACACACACACACACACACACACACACACACACACACACACACACACACACACACACACACACACAATAATTGCATAAATACTGCATCATCATCAGCATGTAGTATTTAGGATTTGCATGGCATGCGTATACATGGTAAGCGAATTTATCAAGTCAGCTTGAGTTCCTTTGGATTGGGCATTCCTTGATTGTATTCTCTAAAAATAGAATTTTTTAATAAAAAGCTTTAACCGGAGTTAAAGCTTTTTATTAAATCCAGATCCACACCTAATCCAGATACAACAATATTGATAAATACAAGGCCGGCAAAATCTAAACACTGGATGTGAAGTATCGTACCAAGATTGTAGTTTTGGAGATTTCAGTTCCAGATAATATTTTTAAGCTTTCTTGTTCCAAAGATAAACCCCTCGGTGCAATTATGAGCATTCAGTATATTTATTGAAATCTACAATATCTTTGTCTACAATATGAATGGTATAGCATTGTTTAGTCCATTTTTTAAATTAAAAATATTATTTTATAAGATTAGAAATTTTATGCCAATGAAGCAGTATTCCAAAATTCTGTAAATCGGTGTCTTTTTCACAAGAAAAATTTATTTCTAATGTTCTCTATTTATATTATATAAATGGGCAGTTGATAGAAATAGAAAGAATTCCTAGGTAGAGGTCAAGTAGCATTGATATCGATATCGTTTAGATATATTTCCTTAATAAGCCACAAAATTTTAGAAAATATATTGTTCGCCAGATGTTATTCATTATTTATTGTATATTTTGTATTTGGTTATGATAAAAATAAACAGAAACTCGTTTTTTTAATGGGAAAAAACTTTAATTTTTAAAAATAATTTAATACTTTCTGATACTTTTTTCTAACATTTATCAAATTTTTCGCCATCAAAAATAAGTACAAAAATTTTGGGATTGGGAGTAAATGATTTATGTAATTGTTGATAATTAATTCTGAATAGTGATTTCCCACTATTTTCGATAATACAAAATAAGACAGAAAAATGTGCATTTTTTTGTTGGTGCTGCCATCTATGTTTAAGAAATAGGATTTCTGGTAAGTTATGAGCTGTACTAAAAAATCATTGATGTATATTTTTTTTTTCTGTTTATGATTTCTACTATACATTATTTAAAAAAAAATCTCATATTAATGATATTACTCTAATCTGTAAAATTTATATTTACTTTCAAAGGAGACTTCAAAAATTAAAATTAAACCTTTATGTCTTTCTTTTTGCAATTCCATAATAGTTGAAATATTATAAACGGATTATTATAATAAGATCTTTCGAGTAAATTATTAAATAAAATTGCATACTTTTATATGTTATAATCTTTGTTCATCTAAAAGAAAATGTTTTTGTCAAATATTTCATGTTTTTGAGTTCTGTATATTTCTATGACTGAAATTTCTTAAATTGTGATGGGCATATGTGTTTTCTCAGTGCTGAAATTAATTTATAATCTAATTTTGATTAATTTAAAAATCTGGATTTCTTTTTTAATGGAAATAGGAAAAAATAAAATAAAATAAAATAATAGTAATAATAATTAGAAATACAGGAGGAGCTTAAAACTATTATTACATCAATTTTCAAAGGACTAAACAAGTTTAAAAAAAATAAATACAAAATAAAGTAAATCCTAATTCGTGAATATATTTATAATGAATCACAAATCTTATGAGTAAGATGGAAAATAATATATTAATAAGAGTAAGATTTGTTTTATTTTGTTCTTAATTCTAATTTCTATATTTTTTTGTTTAAAAAATGAAAAATCAAGCTTTTATTTACTCTAATAATCAATCATCTGTTATTTTAGATTTGCTTGTGATTTTTTAAATAGGTAATTCATATCTCAAGTATAAATCATATGATTATTTCCTCATGTGTTTTAAATTGAAACTACAAAAAAAACTGCTTGTGCTGCCATCTACTGTCTTTAATAAGAATTATTATAAATTCTGATTTTTTTAACAGGAATTTTAAGTAGCTCATTAGCCTTTGTTTTTTAATCTGTTTTATAATATGAATTTTTTTTTCATGTTCAGAATAATTAAGGAAGAAATGCCTTAAAAAAAAGTTTGCGAATGAGACTTAGAGAGAAATAGACCGGATTTAAAAATGTATGAAATTGCATCAAAACTAAACTCAAAATTCTTAAATGCGAAGCTTTTTTATGTCTCATTTCTGATGGTATCTGTATGGCGACTATTATCGCCATCATCATATTAATATCGGAAATAAGCTACTACTGCAGGCAGAGATAAGATTTGCAAAATTAATATTTAGTTAAACTGAATTAAAAATTCGCAATTCTAGAACGTTTCTTAAAATTGTTGAGTGTAACAAGTATCGTGAATATTAGCAAAAGATTTTTTATGAAATTATTTTCCTCAAAACATCTTTTTTATTTTCTCGTATACTATGCATGCATAGATAAAATATTACAATTGTTGAAAAACTCGAAGACGAGATTATAACCAATATCGATGTTTCAGCCCTCCTGGATCCATAAAACGCCTTTTTTAGAATTATGTCCGTCTGTCTGTGAATACGTTATTTCTAAACTGCTTTGAGTTAGAGGGATAAAATTTCATATATTGTCATTACACCAAATTTATAGAATTTCTATTAAATTTTGAATGAAATTATTCAGAGAAATATGCTTGTCCGGTTTTCCAAGATCAATTATACACGATGACTATAATACGTAAAAGGTGAACAGATAGAATTTCATCCTCAGGTTTACCATCTGCAATATAGATTCGTATAAGATTTGGTGCGAAATCTGTCCAGAAATCTATTATTTGTCGATCTGTAATGTTGCGTACGTGTGAACGCAAAAATTATAAAACATAATTCTTAGAAAAGTGAAATTAGATTCACAGTTTTGTCATCTAAAATGTAGATTCTTATCAAATTTGAACCAAATTTGTTAAAAGGTGAATGTTTGTCGGTTGGTACTTTCTCATGCATCGCGATAATTCAAAACTGCAGTGACTTACTAAATGATCTTGTGGCAAAAACTGTTTTTTAATCAGATTTTGCTTTCAATCTGTCTTATAAAATGTGTCCAAATCACAAATGAGATTTTATATTATGGTTGCATTAACCGCCCGAAGCGATTAAATAGTGTGCTCTAGAGTCAGTAAAAAAGATAGACTCATGTCAAAGATCGATCTGTAACTCTTATTCAGTTTTGTTTTTGGTATGCAATTAATATGCAAGTACCATTTTTTTTTTATTATACTACGAAGTCTACAATTCTTATGTCTGAAAATAAAAATCTGAATATTCATTGCTTTCATGGGTTTGCCTAATGTTCACGATTTTATGAGGGGGATAGAGGAGGAAAATCTTTAATAGAGAATACGCGAAAAAGTTTCAAAGAGTCCAATCTCTCATTTTAAATTATTATTTGAAATTTAACAATTTCCACAAAACTTATTGACATGAGGAACTTTTTAAATCTAAGATAATTAAATTTCGTTTTTCTGGTTTTGTCAATTTTTTTATATAGATAATGAATGAACCGTAAATAGCCGAAGATAGCTAGTTTATGATTCAAATTATAATAGAAATCATAGTATGTAAATAATCTGTATCAAAATGGATAAAATGTTCTTTTTCATATAAGGTTTGAAATTTCGGCATTGCAAAATTTAATGCTGTTCTAAAGCCCAGATGTCATTTCTCTTTTCAATCCATACATTTTATCGGATTGTTTGGAGTTTGTTATTTAAATTAATTAAGCTGTAAAATAGTTTAGTGAAATTTTTAATATGAACATTAATCATACATATTATTTATTTTAAAGACTTAATCGTTTTGTTTCCTAAAATAGTAATCTTTTCCTTTCTTTGCATTGTAACTACGTTATTAATATTGGTTTATACCATGGTTTTACCATGTATGAACTGTAACATTTTATAAAGAATAATTCCTGCATAAGTCAATCTCTGAAAATTTTATATTTTAGTATAAATTTTTAGATGGTGAAATTAGATTTTATATATGTATATTGCATTATAGCAAAGTCATTCATCGTCATTTTCTTAGAGTTATATTTTAAGGCAGTTCGAAGAATGATATTCGATTACAAATTCCAATATATATAAGAATCTGTAGCTTATGTTTCCGCTTTCCTATCAGTATGTAGATGTAAGTTGCAAAGTATTTTTACAGATTTAAAAACACTTATATTTTCTAGAAATCATTGATGTCTTATTTCCTATTAACTTAGATTGCATAAGCAAAATATAATTTAATCGTTTTTGCTCCAAACAAGCTAAGAAGCTTTTATTTTATTTTATTTCTGCTGAGAGACACATTACCAATCCTAGTTAAAAGAAATTGAAATTGAAAATATTCATTCGATCAATTAATGATTACTAAAAAGGATTTATGAAATAAAAGAACAAATGGTAAAAAAAATGGAACTTCTGTGAATGACAAAATCCATAAAAAAAATTATGTAAAGTAATCTATTTGAACATTAAAAGAAATACAAAAATATTACAACGAGTAATTTACAATATATTTGACATCTATCGGACTTTTCAACACTTGGCAAATGGGTGCAAAAATCACATTTATAATCTCTCTGCATTTTAAATTCCATGTCTTTTCACTGAAGCCGACAACGAAATTAAAAACAGAAAGATGTCAGTGCAAAATAAACAGCCAGCCAATGAATGAAAGGCAATAAAATTATTCGCCAAACTTCGCCGTCTCCAACGAAAGACAGAGAAAGCTAAGTCATAATAACTCGCGAATAGGATGTCACAGAAGAGTTTCTCAGTGCAAATTAGATTAATAATCTTTTCAGAAGGCATCCGCAGCTGTCAGGATTGTAAGGTGCGAAAAGATTCCCCAGAAGAGTAACTGAAGTATTAATCATTCTGTGTTCACGTCTCTTATGACTTGTGTCAGATGACAGCTGTTGCGAAAGTTTGAGTTGCGAATTCAGAAAATAGAAAGCCGAGATAAGTATACAAAATACACGCTTGATTTCTATTTAAAGGGATTATTTTGTGTGTTAACTATAATTGCATTATTATTTAGCGATTTAAAAAAAACATAACTACTCAATTAATTTTTGGTTGATTATAAAATTGGGAGACATTAAAGAAGGATTTCTAAAGGTATATGTTTGTTTTTAGTGTTCTATGAAATTCAGTTATTCTATAGAGTTAAATGAGAAAGTAGTATCTTAAAATTTAATGTTCTTTTTAAGGAAAATTATTAAGAATATGAAGATGTAGTGACAACAGTTCTTTAAAAAAATGTATTTGAGAAGAAATACAAAGGGATTTTTCAAAGGAAGAAGGTAAATGTTAGTTTTGCATTACTCATTGCTAAAATATCACCTGGAGTAGAATCTTGAATGCTATTTGATGAAATATCTGAAATAGATTTCAGTTTTGTTTATACATTTCAGGTGATTTTTCAATATCTATAGAACATTTATGAAATATAAAAATAAAATAGGTATTTCATACTTGCGTAATAGGTATTGTAAAATACCCAAAATCTAAAACTGCCCAGAACATATAAATTATTATTATTTTCTCGCAAACCAGACATCCATAGAGAAAATATTGAAATAATTAAAAATTTCAAAGTTTTAGTCATTCGTGGACATTTAAAAATTTCTTTAGATATTATGTTGAAATCTATCAATACAGAAAGATCGCCGATTCCTGCTCCATGAAGCTACGGAGCTCACCAGAGTCGTTTGGATATCACTGGCAAAATTCCTCCACTTTTTGTTAAATGTGTTTGAATCAATTCCCGTGGCACGTGCTTTGTTCATTAGAGACGCTCTCCCGGGTTTGGAAGGATGTTTTCTAAGACCACTGAGAGGATGTCTGAGCATATGTTTGTTTAACAGCTATCAGCTAAGCGGAGACACCTTTTGTGTAACAGTCCTTAAAACTATCATTGCGCGGTTTGTGGGGAACGGGGAATTTTTCATATTTTTGAAAGAGAGAGTCGTTTAAGCATCCTGAGATACTTGAATTATAGTGATCTTCCAAATGCGAGAGTTAAACGGAATCGTAATAATAATGAATGCATCTGTATAGATCGAGAAGCTTGTTTGCTCACTTATGTATGAATGCTACAGCTCAAGAGTACGAAAAAAAAATTAAATCTATTGTATAATATTTTAGTAAATTTGTAGATTTGTGTTTAATTTTGGACGAATTCTTTTATTGGAAAATGATTTTTACTAAATGCATCTCATTCCCTAAATGATTTCTATTACTGAATTACGAAACTATACCGAAAGAGGAATTATTTACAGTATGCATTTTATATATTTTAAATATAACATACATTATATAAAATTGTTATTCACTTTGAAAGAAAGCATTACATTTATATTATTGAATTGATATTCTTTCTTGTTTGTTTGTTTCTTATGGCACTTGCCACTGACAAGCCCGCTGTTACGAAGACAGCGATTTAAGCCTGAGGGGAAACGTTTCTTACTTTTTATAGCAGCGCCAACTAGGGCCAAGAGTACGACTTTGCCACTCACGCATCACTCATTCGCTTGCACAACCCCTTTTTACAGGAGGGCACATTCACACATCTCACAGATAGAACAACAGAAGAACAACCATGCCCAAACCGGGACTCGAACCCGGGACGCCCAGATCACGGGGAAGACGCGCTACCCCTATGCCAGGACGCCGGCGATATTCTTTCTAATTATCATATATGTTCAAAGAAAGTACGATATACATTTTCATTATTACGATTATAGATGCGATTTATTTATTCACGCAATGACACTTACATTGAAAGAGAAATATAATCTCAGTGATTGCGCTTACTAACACGCTCAATGATGTTAAAAATCAGGGAAAAATTTAAAACATTTGCATCATCACTCTAAATATATTGAAAATCGGATTTGGCTTCAATCCACTAATCGGTACTCTATCATACCGTCTACGGATGCCAAGTCATCAAAATACAAGATGGTCGCTACGATTAATAATGCTCTCAGGGCTTTCTTTTAAGTCTTACCAGCTACTTTGAGTGAGGTACGTCTGAAAGTTTTCGAGGTTTTAATTACTTTTAGGAAATTGAGGAATATAGAGAAGAATAATTATAGCATCTTAATTTTTGAGTAATAAGTTTCTTCCATTTTAAGTTTGAGTAAAATACATTTTCTTCAAGTAAAAAAATGCTGAAGTTATTGTTAGAAAATGATAAAATTACTAAATAAGAATATTAATGAAAAATATTGGAAAAGATTGGATTTGGTATGTTTAAAAAATTTTATTCCAGACAATCGGAATTTTTTTTACATAATTTAATAAGTAAGTCTAATTCTCACTCATTGCATTTTTATGCTGATATAAACAAAATATCCAAAAATTAAAGATTTCTGTTTTTTTCATATTACTATTTGAAAATAAATAAGAAATTCAACTGTTAATGAAATGATTTGGTCAATTATACTTCAGTATATGCAATTAATGGAAATATAATTGCATAATAATAAGGAAGTAAATAAATTAATGGAAGTGAATTTTTTACTTCCTCTTTATGTAAAATCCCTATTGAGAAATCCATTGTTACCGTAACAAATACTTGAAATTTTTGTACACATTATTTTAATAAAAAATTAATTTTGTAAATTAATAAAAACGAAATAAAAATGGGGTGTCCGGGTTGCACATTATTCCTACAATAAATATAGACTATGATCAAAATATGTTTTCCTTATAAAATCCATGATGAACACAAATTTAGTGGGCAGAAATGACTCAAATAACATTGGTTAACTACGGCTTGGAAAAAATATTTTCTGCTGGCAGCATATGATCAGCGAGTTTTACACCCTTATTCAAATAAAATTTGTTCTTAAGAAATGAAAATATGAACCATAATTCTAAAGCAAATACAAACTAAACTAAATTCCTGCGTTGTATGCATTACAAAAAACAAACAAACAAAAAAAAAAAAAAACAGTGTTTATCTACATGGTACATCTTCAATCCACGATATTCTTTGCTTGTATTTCCGTGGATCCTGATCCTTTTAGTTGTTAATGGTATGATTAATTCTTGATTTATCAGCCAGAACATTTAGAGACAAAAATTTATTTAAGAATGCATTGTAAAATTTGACTATGAACTATGTAAAATTTAACTAATACTATCTTATTATATAAATTATATCTTATTATATAATTTATATCTTATTATATATATTATATTTACGAAATATCAAGTTTTCCGAAAATACACAATTAGAAAAAACTATTACGTTTAGAAAATATATTATTTGATATAATTAAAATTAATTGATTTAATTGATTAAAAAAAGTGCAATAAGTTAGTTGCATACATTTTGTGCATTACCCTTTTTAAATATGCTAATTAAAAAAATCTAAGAAAATATCTTCATTAATGCTTATAAATGTATGTTATGCGAATTTTATATATTTTTTAGTATTTCATATTCAAAAAGAAATTCCGAAAGCAATTGGATTTTGAATATCCTTGAGTGAAAGTAATCTGTAAAAGAAAAAAATATTGCCAACTCTTTTTTTTCTTCTTTTATACTTCTTTTATTTGTTCAAATAAATTAAATTTCTTAAATTAGTACGTTTTTAAATCTTTTATATCAATTTAATAATAATAATAATAATAAATATGTTGTTGTTGTTTCTTATGGCACTTGCCTTGGACAAGCCCGCTGTTACGTAGACAGCGATTTTAAGCCGGTGGGGGAGCATCTTTTGTTTTTTTTAGTAGCGCCAACTAGGGCCAAGAGTACGACTTTGCTACTCACGCATCACTCCTTCGCTAGCACAACCCCTTTTTACAGGAGGACACATTCACACGCATCTCACAGATAGAGCAACTGAAGAACAACTCTGCACAAACTCGGACTTGAACCTAATCTATAGTAAGAAATAGTTTGAAAACGAATGAAAACGAAACAAAACAGTTTCGAAATCGCAACTAAAAATTATTACCTATTCGAACTAAAACCAAAAAAGAACTTCATAGTATTTAGAGAGCGCAACTGCAGCTACTTCTAAAACACAGATGAATTGATACAAAAGTATTAAAATCAAGTTAATAGGAAAATAAAAAAAAAACCAAATAAAAATTAAAACAAAAAAATATAAAAAAGAATCCGGCTGAAGACTTTTTCAAGGGTCACCCTCAGGCAGGAATTCAAAGAAAGGGATTTTTTCTGTGAAGGAAATGCAGACATATGTGAAGGAATGCATAGTTTAATAATGATTCCTCGTGACCCGAAATATCCCCTGAAATTATGCCCAAGATATATACCATTTTAACAGAAAGAAAAATACAAAACAACAAATTAGAAGAAAATAACCACTACAAAGTAAAAATACAATAACAAAAATAACAATAAAAACAAAAAATAGCACTAAAGGAAAAAACGAAAAGGCCAGAACATACCATCAGCATTCAAGGAAATTTTAAGCTATCGATTGTGATTCCCACTTTTTAAAAACACTAACGGTAAAAAAGCTAACGGAAAATTAGGTAAAAAGTTGTAGGCTCCCAGCGCCATCTATTGAGTGATCTAATATGCAAGGAAAGTTCTATTTATATTAAAGCCAAAGGATTAATCCCAAACCATACCTTGTTTAATTAAAAAATTGACATTACAGTAATTTCTAGGAAATTCATTTTTAATTAAATTTTTAATGAGGTTGTTTGATGCTTCAATATAGGAATTTTTATTATTGCAACCCCTTTTGATCTTGTTAACTTGTGAGAAAATTAGATTTTTGAAAATTTTAGAGTTTAAATTGGAATGGTAGTTACATAGTTTTGTTATTTTAAAGTTGAATTCATCCCTTTTATCGTATATACCAACTATTGTTTTATGATTAGTAATTTCGATTTTTAAATCCAGAAAGGTAGCCTCAAGTTGATTTTTATTTGTATCTGTTAGAATTAAATCTTTTGGATAGCAATTAATAGCAATATTAGTATTGTCGAAGTTAATCAAAAGTAGGCCATCAATATATCTCCACCCGTTTATTAAATTATATTAAATTTTTTTTTCTCATAGTAATGTAGGAAAATATTAGCTAAAGCACTTGAGAAAGCTGTTCCCATTGGAATACCCTTGACTTGTTTATAAAAATTAATACCATTAAAAACATAATTTTCAGTAATATTAAAATTACATAACTCAAGCCAGTTATTTTTAGGAATGATATTTTCATTTAAATATTCGTCATATATAAAAGTGCAGACCTTTATTAATTTTTCATGAGGTAGATTAGTGTATAAATTTTCGAAATCAAAAGTATTAAGTTTATTAATGTTGTTATCTTTAAGAAAATCCAGTACTTCTTTGTTAAAGAAATAATAAATTTTCGAAATCAAAAGTATTAAGTTTATTAATGTTGTTATCTTTAAGAAAATCCAGTACTTCTTTGTTACTAGAAATAATAAAGTTGTCTTCATTTTTTATTTTGTCCAGGATAATTTTTAAGTATTTAAAGAAATGTTTATCCGTATAGTAATTATAACTGCCAGTGCTACAGATCACGAATCTGAATTTTAATGGATTTTTATGAAATTTAACTGTTGGAATAAATAAGGATAGTTAAGAGAGCAAGTCTTAGTTTTGATTTTTTTTGCGAAAGCTAGCATTCTTTTATCTAATTCCTTTTTTCCGGTGTTCTTTAACATATAAGTTGCATTGGAGTTATATTCATTAATTAAAAGTTCTTTATAATAATATTTACAAATTAAACAGAAATTATTTGCTGATTTATCTATTACTGTAATAACAAATTTTTCTTTAAAATTTTTTATTTCGTTTTTTAATGTTTTACTAAAATAAATCCCACGTTCTTTAGATCTGTCAAAATCAGTATTCATTTTTGTTTTAATTTCCTTTAAAATTCTCACTTTCCATTCCCCGAAACCTTCCGCAGGCCAATGGTATGTTCTAGATATTTTAGCAATAAAAACATCCAAATCATTACCAATAGAAATCAAAATTTTGTTATGGTTTATTTTTTCTCTTAATCTAAATTTTGTTTCTCTTCCCATCAAATCTCTTAAAGAGTTGGATTCAATAATTTTTAAATTACCTGTAATAATATGACCTTTATCAACATCTATAAAATCTTTATAGTTTTCTTTGTTACAGTAACAGTCTGTTTTATTTATTTTATCTAAATTTTTGCTATAGTAATTATAATTACAAATTTTTTTCTTTAAAGTTGAAGTGTAACTAAATGCTATTGATACAGTTGTTTAATCTGAAAGAAGAAAAAATATATTATTATTATGTATAATTTGGGGTAATTTTAGATATTCGAAGTAAATATCCAAGAATTTAATCACACAGAATTCTTTGTAAACATTATTTTTATTATTAAAAAGTAAATCGTTTTTCCAATGTTAAGTTTACATTTAATAAGATCTAGAATAATACATTTTGTGTACGAATTTTTAAACTCTAATTCCCCGAATTTATTATTTAAAAACCATTTAATTTTATTATTTCTAAGACCAAAAATGTATTTCCTAATTTTGTGAATGTTTTCACTATTGTGTTCCAGATTACAGTAATTTTGAAATTCCTCAAATATAATTTGAAAATTGCCTACTTTGCCTCCTTTCCTATATATATATATATATATATATTACTGTTAATTTTTAGATTTGGAAGTCTTTCGTGCTTTTGCGCATGCGTCAAGAGGCATCAACTTACTACCTGTCACTCTTTTGAAGAGTAAAATAGACTAAAAGTGGCTGTCTCACCAACATTAAACAAACAGTATGAAGATTATATTTTCATAAGAGTTCAGTTTTATATCCATTAATTAATTCAGTTTTATGCCCATTAAACATTACTTTTCGGATTCCATTAACCATATACGCTCTATATTTAAATAATAAGGCTCAGATTAGTCCGTGAATTTTACATTTCTAAGCATGACATGAGTTAAAAAAATTAGTTCTGTCTGACAACAGGCGCTTTTTTTTCTTAATGTCGTTTGTTGAATGAGGAAACCCGGTAATGGGGAAATCCCGATCTGATGTTCCACGAGAGTCTGGAACTTGCCGGTATGAGACGAAGACAAATAGTGCTAACTTATCGGCCCTAAAATGAATCCTTGCTCCTTTTGGTGTCAATTTTTATCACTTTTGGCTAAAAATAAGTTTTTTACCGGTTTTTAAATACTTCTAATATCAATCGCAAGGAAGATAATTTATCACTGAGTTCATTTACTTATACTGTGTATGTATCCAGAATAGCTAATTTGATATTCATGCATTTTTCTTCGTCTGTTTCTATTAGATTTTTTAAATAGGATAGAAAATCACAGAATTTTTTTTTTAGTGTAAATGCTCTTTCTTGTTGAAGAAAACGTTCAGTCTGAAATCACGCAAAGTAATTATTTTTATTAAAGTAATCATACATTTAGATTATTTAGTAACAAAATGCAACCATTTAGCTTTAATTCATAATTTTATTGAAAATAATAATACCGAAATAAGCATTACTTAATTAACTTTCAAAAATAGCGACAACATATATTTTTACATAATTTTTTCTTATTCAAAGCAATATTATTAAAATTAGTAGAATAAATGAAATTAGTAGAATAAATGAATTTTAAAAGATATTTATACATATCACTGGCTATTTTTGAAAAAAAAAAAGAAAAAAAAAACTTTTATAGAACCGAAAACATACGGAAATAAAACAAATAATTTTATTTTTCCAAACTCACATTCAGTCTCAAAAACGATCATTATAGGAAAAAAAAAAAAAAAAAGAGTGAAAAAACCAGCTTGAAGAAACGGCACCTTACAGGGGTGTCAGAATAAATGCAGAAACATTATAGCGAATAATTTGCAATTCATGCAAGAGACATCAACCTGACTGTCAAAGCTTGGCAAACGGGGTTTCACATCCATAAACAACAGCCAGCTGAATCTTAAATATATCATTTTTCAAGAACGTGGCACAACGAAAGATGCCTCTGCACTCTAAACAGCCAATCGATATATGCCTTTTAATAAAAATAATTCGCCAAACTTTCGCGCCAACGACAAGAGACAACACCGAAGAAGGGAGGTTTTAATAAGTCTTAAGTAGGACGTCACGGCGAAGTTTCTCAGTGTAAATTAGATTAATAATCTTTTCAAAGAAACCCTCCGCAATATCAGGGGGATTGAACCATTGAAAGATTCCGCCAACTTCTGGAGAAGGGAAAATGAAACATTAATCATTCTATGTTTGCGTCTCCTCCAACTCTTGTCAGATGACACAGCTGCTTCCAAAGTTCCGTGCGGGTTCAGCAAACGAAAACTTGCGACAAGTATCAAAACTTAAAAGTACTCAGGAGCACAGGACTTGATTGCCATTTAAAGGGAACAACCTAATTAGCGTCTGAACAAAAATTGGTGGTTCGCAAGTTAATTCAGATAGCTGACTAGTAAGGAAAACAGAATTAATTGATTCTTTAATTATAGTTGCTGGGTTATTCAAATAATAGAAAGGGATTTAACACTCGAGGATGTTTATCCTCATTAATAGAAAACTATTTGTTTAAATGATTAAGAGTTATGCGTTTTGAAATCCATAATTTTCCTTTGTACTCAAAATTTCTGATAAATATTCACGATAAACAGTTTAAAATCAAACTAACAAAAATTCATATATTGTATAATCCAAACAAAATTTTTATTCTTCATCCAAAAAAAAATAAATGCTAATGAACACATTTATATTTAGATTTTGAAGATATTTTTAGTGAGACAAAACCAAAAGTTACTATTTTAATCGGCATGAAGATATACGGAAATTTATAACGATATGAATTCCCACAATCGCATAGACAAGAGCTATAATTGAGTCCTGAAGGCCATCACCGGCCACTGCACAACCCTTTCCGAAGGAGTCATGTGCTGTCTTCATCAAGAAGTGACTCGACCCAACGTCATTACTATACAACGCTATTACATTCAGGGAGGCGAGAACCAATCACCATATAGGAAGCTTCTCATCCTCTTTTTTTCAAGCTCAGAGGGGTATACTGAGGGATATAAAAGGGGCAATAAAAATAATTTACAAGGAATGAAATCATATTTTAAATATATAATCCAATTGTTGTGAAAAAGTATTTAGTACATGCATTTTGTGCCTCCTTACTATTTTTACTCCTCCTTTGAAGAATATTCATTGTTTTATAAGAAACAGAAGAGGAAATTGAAGAAGGAAATATTTAATTTTAAACTTTTGATTCCTAATTTATTCCTTTCAATCCAGAAGAAATTCAGAGATAACATAATAAAATTTTCATATAAATAGAATATATTATGATCTCTTTATTTTGTCATTTTTATAAATTTTGTAAAAAAAAAAAAATTCTTCCTAATCTTGATTTGTTTAAGTTTAGCTCTTGCTAAAGTTTATCCAGAAAGCTACGATGATATTCTCATGCTTACTTACTTGATGAATTCGCAATAAAAAATTTCTAAGTAAATTTCTTTATACTTATTTCCAATCATGGGAAGTCAGAAATGTAGATATTTGCGTTATAAATACTTATTTACACCAGTACAATGTAATATTCATGTAATGGTTATACATACGAAGATTTTATGTACGAAATGTTGAAATATTACATACAACAAAATATAAAAGAAAAATAAGAAAGAGCAGCTTTTGAAGTCAAAATAATTTTGAGCAATTGATTGTTTCTGTTCTGAATCACAAATATCTATTTTATTAGTAATCAGAAATAGACATTTCAAGGCATTGCTAAAAAAATGTTTTCGGTGTGTTCTTGAATTGAGATTAAACAGATGATGAATAATGAATATGATTAAAAAGTATTATATCAGTATTTTAAAAACAAAAATGTTTTCTAAAAACCAAAAATTTTAAAGCAAAACAAAAATTGCAAAATCATTAAATACAGATTGAATCGAAGTCATATTTATAATGTTTGCTATATTTTATACCTTGAGCAAACTGCTTTAGGATACCAGCTTTTGACAATGTTCCCCATATACAATGTAAAATAAAGTAGTGTTTTTGTGATTTCTGTTGAAACCAGAGGGTTATGGTGAGCAGATCACCATTGATGAATTGTTTAGAAGCCATGAAATTTCATACAATAAAGATTAAACTCACTGTAGAGTTCGGAGCTAGAGGAATCTGACGTGCTATTGGACATACAAAAAGTACAATGAAGTAGAATTTTTGTGACTTCTGTTGAAATGGATGTTTAGGGAGGATTTGAGACTTATTCGAGCTTCGTGAAATTTCACATGATATATAAATTTACAAAATTGGGTCAAGGGTTGTGGCTGGGGGACTGATTCTTAGAATTCCCTAAACGTTTTTTAAATATGGATATTAGAAATCTCTTGTTTCTTAGGATTTCTTCTGTTTAAATTGTAGCGTTTTGTCAAAACAGAATTACCTTCATTTCCCACAAAAGCATTCAATCATCGTGGAAATCCCGTTTCAAAATCATTAGTAATTTTAAATTCTCCAATTTACTCAGTAACTTATCAGGATTGCTGAGTACAAAGATGTCTTTGAATTATTGCAAATGCTTGAACTGCATTCTTTTCAAGAGGACATGCTGATTTTCTGTAATGGCATCTCTGAAATATGTGGTGATTTAATACTACTCACTGGGTATGAAATAGCGGGCCACGCTGGGCGGTTGGTACGATTAATATTCCTTTTGTTTAAGAATATCCGTCTTGTCTTCCGAGGTAATGTAAGCGCCATTATTAATAGAAGGGATGTTCACAAACAGTAAAGTGGAGCAATCGGATATGGCAGGAAAGAACGCCGGCGTTATATCATATTCCATTGAGACACCATTCCCACCGCAGAAGAGCGATTAATCAGGTTGTTTTCTCTTCAGATCTATAGAAAATTGCCTTTATTGTCTTCATCAGCTTCTAAATCTTGTATCAGGGATAAAATGAAATAAATGCATAAGTCAGATCAATTTGTTCAGAAAAAAATATTGTTGTTGACGCAGTTTAGGCAAAAAAAACTATTTTAAAACTGTAAGAGTACATTCTGAATATGAAATTTAGGCTAGTAAAGGATTTTCAAATGAAGTTGAATATTGTTCACAACTTTCGTTGTTTCGAATGTCTTTTATAATAAATATGAATTACTTAAAAAAAAAAAAAACTCTATTATCTTTGTGGAATCCGCAAGATAAAAATTATTTTCATATCCATGATATATCTATGAAGTATTCTCCTATTTCCAAATGTATTGTGAAAAGTTGCATTTATTGTTTCATTAGCAATAATATATAGAGTTTATAAAAGAGTTTTAAGCATTTCTAAAATCCAAAATGCTGAGCCTTGGCAACAAAAATGAAGATTCTAGAAAATACAGGATTACTAAGATATGTCTGTTTGCATTCGAGACCCGAAGATTCTTTTATAAAATTCGACACTTGGACCCGGAGTTCGTTTAAACGGAGATTATTAGCGAATTTCTGGAGATTTAATCTTGGATGGAGATCAATGATTGAACTCTAAATTACTGAGTACAAATATACTTGCGTTGCGAATGCTGTTAATAGTGTTCATCTCGATTGTGTTTTCTCATTCTGTTCTGCTTGTTTTTCGTGGAATAAGCATCGTTATGTTTTACCGAGTTTGTTCATCTGAAGATAATCTGTTGTCATATTTAATGAATATCATAAGAATAAATTATATTTTTGAAATTTATAAATACGTCTTAGATGTAGATCCCAATAAAAACATTTACGTTGTCCTTGAAAGAATCTGATTCTTCAAATTTCCAGATGTAGAAATAAAAGCCAGAATCAAATTCAAAATGAATTCTCATTCCTGTACAATTAAAAAAATATTCAGAACTGCTGTCTTTTGCCTTAAATGAATTTTAAGAAAAAAATGTTTTAAGGAAGTTGAAGCTATTTTTGAACCAATGAAGTCATATCGCAAAGAAATTTTTGAAATTCGTGTCAGAACAACCAACCTAACAGTCACAACTTGGGAAACTAATGCAAAACTGACGTTTTAAATAATAGACCACTGCTTTTTAAGCATATCCAGTATCCAGCAATTAAAACCAAACGATGAAAGTGAAGTAATATAACTAACATGCCAATCTTCATCATCTAATAATAACAATAGGAGAGAGAGAGAGAGAGGCATCGTAATAAGTCGGGAAAAGTATGACACATCAAAATTTCTCTAAATAACTTAGATTAATAATCATTTTATAAAGACCCAACACCTGTTGAGGATAGCAAGTCACCTTCAGATTCTTCTGAAGGATAAACAAAACATTAATAATTTTGTGTTTACGTCTTCTTCGGCTCTTACCAGGGGACACAGCTGTTGCGAAAGTCTGTTGCAAATTCAGCTAATTGAAAGTTTCGCGGCAAATATTCAAGATTTTGATGACGTTGATATTTTTGCGACAAAAATGTGAAGTATTGGAAGATGGATAACTTGATTGTAATGTGAGGAAAATGCCTTAGTTAACAAGCGAGCTAAAATTGGATTACGTTTCTATCTGAAAAGTATAAATGAAATAAGTTGCTGCTAATTGGTCATATTAATTGAATGATTTCCGAATGGAATAAAGGAGTTTAACTTTTACGAATGATTAAAAAATACATCTTATTTTAGATTACTTAATTATTTGAGGAAGCATATACATAAATTCCTTGCAAAAGTTTTGCAGTTTATTTATAGAAATAAAGCAATATTATTTTCATAGATTAATTCAATACTAAATGCCCCGAACAACCTTTCAATGAAACTACGACGGGAACCTGAAATGCCTGGATATCACTGCGAAATTCCTCCATTTTTCATTAAGTGTGATTTATCGAATACACGTGAAGTGTGCTTTGTTTGCCAGAAACACTTCATCAGATGGGTTTAGAAGACAGGAAAGTTTTCTGGAAGCACTCAAAAGATGTCCGAAAGCACATTTGTTTAGTAACCATCAATTAAATGAGGTCTTCTTTTGGATATCAATCTCTTAGGATCAATAGTAGATTATGGGCTTTCTTTTAAAATATAAGGGTTTTTTCTTCTCTTTGAAAGCAAAACTTGGGTATTCCAGCATTCTGAAGTACTTGAATAATATTTGAAATGAAACGGCCAATGAAGAATTTTTTTATTATACTAGTTCGAAAGCTATAAGCTTAGCTTTGTATGAAGTGATAACAAAATTTCGCAATTAGGGAATCTTATTTAGGTTGCTTTTATTACTTCATATAAACAAAGCTGTTGCTTTATATTGGCAATGGTCTTGCTTGAAGTGGAAAAAATTATAAATTTAAGATATAGCATTTAGGCAATTAGGGGATGATGCAAATCATTCCTGAAAAATAATCTTCAAAGATTCTTTAACAATTTTGTGTCGCAAAGCGTAATGTTATCTTGTTAAGAAACAATCCTCACTTGAGTTTTGTGATAATTTGGGCATTTTAGCTCATTTTCTTTTACTTGCTCTACTAACTTTGGTAGATCATGTTAAGCAGTCACGAGTTGAGTTTTGGAAGAATCTTTCATTACATCACAGTTATCTTGTTTCTACATATCGAATTAGCCTTTAAATTATTTCGAATGCACATACAAAATCATTTGAAAAACAGTGATTATTTTACCATTATTGTTCACATTCTCTGATACTTATAAAATAAATAACTAATATTTATTTTGAAAGTCACCATGACAATAAGTTTATTTTTATCTTTTGCCATGTCACTCTTCTTCTATGTACTCTCGGATGATACAAAATGGACATTCTCTCCTATGTTTCGCCTTCTTTCTGAATTTGATGCATTCGAAAACTGTATATTTCTGATAGTTCCGGAAGAAAATCCGTCTGGTAATCATTCTATCTTGAAACTGTTTCAGTTTGTCAGAGATTTTCTACATCAACATCAATGTTGTGAAAACTTTTAAATCAATGCAGAATCAGTAGGCTTTGGCTATTAAACGATTAAAGATTCAGCCACAATTTTATTTAAAATGTAATATTGTGTGTAAGTTATGGAAAAAATCCTCATTTAGCACCAGTCAATGTTAATTATATTTTAGCCAACTATTCTATAAAACATGTTAAAACTTGTCTTAAAATTTTTTGTTAAGTGTTACAATCACGTGTAAATAATAACATAATGATCCAAGAATGTTTAGGAAATAGTTAAAGATTTAAAAATTAATTTTTATATCATTTAATGTACTGACTGCAAAAATAAAATTAGGTTTATTCTATTATGCAAGTATTTTTCTAAAATAGTTTTATATTTTAGAGGAAACAATTCAAATAACAATATTTTGTTAGTTTTATTTTTTTCTTATGACTTCATAAATATGTTGTTTATATTTTTATACTAGATCTATCAATATATAAAATGTAAAAGAGCTTTTGAGAAAGCTAACTAATTCTTATAAAATTCTTACGAACTAACTAACTAAAATACTTACAAATTAAAATACTTACTTAGAAATTAAAATACTTACTTAGAAATTAAAATACTTACTTACAAATTAAGATACTTAATTATAAATTAAAATATTCACTTATAAATTAAAATACTTACTTACAAATTCAATTAGTAATACTTACTAATTCTCAATTACTAAATAATACTCACTAATTCTTATTGGCTTTGCTCTTTTTTTTTTACGAATATTTTCCAGATTTTTCTAATGAACTTGCAGGAAATCATTTATTTTCGACATTCTGTGGCCATCTGATGTCATTCTGATATTCCTTATCTCTTGATGTCGTCTTTTCATCTCATTTATGGCTTGATAAAATCTTTTACTCTGCATTTCCTTGGTTGCACAATTTTCAGGAAAATAAAAATAAGTACAAATGGAAAAAAATGAGCTGTTTATCTCATACTTCATACTAATATCTTAAAATTTATTAACATTTCTATTATAATAGAACAGTAATATTATGATATAGAAGTTCAGATCTCAATATCTGAAGTGAGATCTGAATTTCTGTATTCTAGACCTAGATTTCAAGAGAACTAGTTACTACAAGTGAGACATATTTCTAGATCAATTGAGCGTCTGGTATATATATATATATATATATATATTAATTAGAAATTTTCAAATTACATTAGCAAACTATTATTATCATCGTCATCATTTTTAGACACTCTCCAAACCGTTGGTATACGAAAGGAAAATATTGCTTTTTCAAGATGAAATCCTCATCTCAATTCTTTTACAAAACAAACTTTTTTATATGGGTACATCCCAGGATTGTCTTATTGCTCAAATTTCGCGCTAAAATAAAAATAAAAAGTATTTATATTCCATATAATCTACACTTTTTTTTTGTGTAGAATTATCACCGTTACAGCAGAAGCAATTTGATGAATTGATGTACCCTCTGGGTTCGCTCCACAACTCGCTCCTCCACAACAGAAACCAAAAATGAAAAGCACTTATTTTCAAATCTCAAAATTATATACACTTGTAAAACACTCAATTAAGTAAGACATTGATGACAGAAAGAGAAAAAAAGCATTAAGGAAGTAGAGGAAGAGGGAAGGACAGAATACATAAGCAAATATTCGATTTTAATTTGTCAATTCTTACTTAAATGCTGTATTTAACAACACGATTGCAAAATCAGAAAGAAATCCTGGATAAATATAATTTCTTTCTTCTTTAATTAGAATTTATGTAGAACAAATTTCTATTTAAAATCCATAAACATGATTAATAAATCTATAGAAATAGTATAAAGTGGTTCTTAAATATTCAAAATTTGCATAAATTTTATTTGCAATTGAACTCTACCAAATAGAATTTTCTAAAAATATTTATCTATTAATGACAGCCTGAAAACTTTAAAAGTAATTATATTCAAAATAATGTTTTCGTTGAAGAGCTATGCATTCGTATGAAAAGGCAATTTTTAAAAAAAAGTTTAATAATAAAAGTGTAGTGGATGTTATGCATATAGTTCGTGTAAGCACATTGATTAACCAGGATCCCCCCCCTCAACAACCTACCAGGCATCTGTAATTTCAAGCAAATATTAAAAAAAATCATGAATATTTCAGATAAGTGTTGTTTTCTTTAAGCTTTGTTTTTGTTTTAAAAAATATATTGAATTGAAGTATAATTTAAAAAAAAAAAACTTTCTAAAAGAACTTTTATAGTTTAACATAAAGTTTCTTATTATGTACTTTTATATTTTGAATATTTTCTTTAAGCTTTTTTTTTAAAGAATGTATTAAGAAATACTTTGGAAGCAAGAAATACAAAAACTATAAGTTGAAGAGCAATTATATTATTTATTTTACTTTGAATCCTGAAGAATATCTAAAGTTGGAACTGTAAAAAAATAGCTAGCGATTTAAAAGAAAACTCTTATTATTATATTTGCGTCTTGAAAGCAAACAAACTTTTATAATTAAATACAAACTTTATATATGTTGAAGTATATAACCGAAGAACCTTATTATCTTTTTCCATTATCTTTTTTTAATTATCTTTTTTGTTTTTAATCCAATAAATTAATGTAATAAGGTGAAGAATTTCGAGATCATTGTTTAACTGAAATTACCTACATATATTAACTTCAGCGGAATATTAATCCTTCCATTTTGTTCATTTGTCCAAAAACAAAATCATTGGCGATAAAATTACCTTAATGTTCAAAACTGATAAATATTATTAATGCTTTTGTTTCTGAAGTTAAATAAATGATTTCAAAAAATTTCTTTCTTCATAATCACAAAATTAATTTTTTTGTTACAATTTTCTATGTCGCCGAACAGATTACTGACTTCAAATTTATAGGAAACTAAATAACTTCCATTGATTTCGGTAGGACATTCAGAAAGAAAAATATCTTAGATGCAGTTTAGATATATTTTTTAGACAGAAGAATCGAAAGAAACTTCTTTAGATGTGTCAGGACTATATTTTAACGGACACAAAAAGAAAAAAAAAGTGGAGAGAAAAATGGGAAGTATTGGAAAGAGTTCAACATAGTAATGGTAAAAATATAATTTTCTGAACTATTGGACCATGTGAATGTGTGTAATTTCACATTAGGAGTTATATAACTTTTATGATTAAGTAAAATTTTAGAAATCGGAAAATAGTTTTAAATGAAATGGAAGACTATTCCAGTTAGAAAATTGAAAAACGAAGAACGATTCTTTTTTAAAAATCTAGATTTAGAATGAGGAAGATTTATTCAATTGGTCATAGATAAATATAACTATGACAACATTTTATAAAAATTTATTCAGTTAAATTATTATCTCGTTATTGCTTAATACGAGGTTATTTTGAGTTGTATGGTGTAATTTAATGCGCAGTTTTGATGCAGATAACGGTTCCTGAACCGGTACCCCCCCCCCCAAAGCACCCAAATTAGTTGATATTCATATCAATGGAAGGATGTAACGAATGATTTATATATTTTCCAGGAATATATGCATGACGTGGAATTGAGTTTTGAAACTTCGTCTCTCCGTATCAAAGTCGTGGCACTAATTGATTTTTAATTTTGAATTGGTGACAGCTATGAATAAACTTTTAATTTGTAAATTATCCATTATTATGAGACAATTATTAGCTCAATTTGATTAATTTTTTCATCTTCAACAAATGTAGAATTGTAATAAAATGAAATAACTTTTCACTGTTATTGGTCCTTTCTCCTTTTGTCTGGATTACCCATTTACGAATTTATTCGTAAATTAATATTATCTAGTATTCCTTTCTCTTTTTACCTGGATGACTCATTTACGAATTTATTCATAAATTAATATCATCATTCCTTTCTCTTTTTACCTGGATGACTCATTTACAAATTCATTCTAGATTTTTGGTCTCCTTATCATAGATGCATACCTTATTCAAGTCTCACCAAAATTGCTCGAAGTCACTTGTTCGCAAATTAATCTTCCCATGCACAAAAATAAATATGTACATTTAATTTTTATTTAATATTCTATCCCCTTATTATAGTTCTTATTTTTTAATGCGAAATTGTTAGGTTAAAAATAATATGATTTAAATTTCAAATATATATAGTAAAAAAATAACTTTTGAGCTGAAAATAATAACATTGTATAATTGTATGCAATATCTAAAAACACAATGCATTCATTTCTATTTTAAAATTGATATATTATTTTCATATACTTTGTTTTTTTAAAAAAAAATGAGTAAGAATATAAGTTGTTACAATAATAAATTTATTTAATATAAGAAACACTGTATGAAACTAAATTTCAATACAAAGCAACTCTTCCTAAAGCTGTAATGTTCTAAAATTATTTTATGTTTTTTATTTGTAATTTTATTAAATGAAATGAGATATTATTTTATATTATTGATTAATATTTTTATAATTTTTAAATGAATTTTAATGTTTTGTCTTTAACTCTTTTTGTTAACTCTTAAACACCTCTATACATGGCTTTCTTTGACAACTGTTACCCATATTAACTTAAAAATTTTTGATGCTACAATTGATTGATGATTGTTTAAGTCAAAAACAAAATTTCTGCGTATTTGTCGCGTATCACGTACATTTATGATCAAGGTGAAATAATGCACATGTGACTAGCTGCCAGGGCCACATCAGTGACGTCATTGGCCGTGAAGTAAGTGGCACTTAAATCTTCATTCACCCCGCTGCATATGTAATATAAATGCATTTTTTTATTTTTTAAATGACATCTTTAAAAAATTATAAAAACTTTTTACTGAACAGTCCTAGTATATTATATTTTTAGGATTAAATGTTAGATGTTTTATTTTATATTCAAATCATATCAAAATAAATGATTACATGGATTTTGTAAAATTATTTACTAAAAATGCTGAAATAAATGGCCAAGTTTTTGATATCAAATGGAATGCTATCAACATTTCTAATCGCAATTGTTGCAGATGATAAAATATTAGGATTTTGTTTACTTTTACTTTCGTCTGATGAGAAAGGCGTTGGCAACTTTATGCAAAATGTATGATCATCTATTAGGTGTTCTCCTAAAATGACCTCCACCCACGCCTTCTATTATACCAGGAAGTATAAGATAAAAAAAACTGTTTATTTGAAAACAAATCTAACATAGTATAGAGAGGGAACTATTCTTTCTCTTTAACTTATCTTGTACTTATCTGAGAATTTTCATAGAAGAATCCTTAACTGTTTTAATTAATTTTTCAATTGACACGAATCCTTAACATTATTTATTGACTCATAAATAAGATAAATAAAGATGGAAAAAAAATCAATATTAATTATCTGCAAAATACTGAAACGAGTGTTATATTAAACACTGACAGGATCTGCACAGTTCGATCTTATTATTGAGTTTTGGATTTACCAATTATTATATTCAAAATTATTTACTCTTAAGTACATTTTTACTTTCTCGTGTATAAAATACTTGAAGAGAAAAAGGTATAATCGTCAGAAAATTTGGAATCGAGAATCTTTGATGAAACTCCTCGCTTTAGACTCGCCCAAGGACAAATCAATCATCATTTGTCATGTTTTCATTCTAATTCTGTTAAAAGAACTGTTTCGGACTTCTCGACATTTAAGAAGCAACAGATGAAAGGTAATCGATAGCAACAAATAAATTGTTTACAAAGGAAATTTTACATAAGTTTCAATAAAATTGTTTGAACTACATTATATTGTAAGTATAATAATAGGTTGTAATAGTTACACAATAATTTGCCTCTCATAAATAATGTTAATTATTTATGAGAGGTTTGATGTTTAGGAATGCAAAAATTGTATGATCATATTTTCACCTCTCATGAATAATTTCATTGCTTCTTTATTATTTGTTCTTAAATAGTTTTTATGACATCTGCAATCACAAAAAATTCTGTGAGATCATTTGGAAGGCAATTTAAAGGGAATTGATTTTCAAGTTGTGTTTTGGTTTCATCAGATAGTATTATGTATTTTTTGTATTAAAAATAATACACAGCTGTAGAATATTAAATGTAGATTACTAAATGGACTGTATGCATTACTTTTTCTATAAAGTTTGGACAAGTGCTGGTTCGTTTCTTAAATGAAGAAACTAATTTGTAATCAACAAAATTTAATTAACAGTTCAATACTACTCATGAATGAACGATCACCATGGAACGCCAACCACGAAACGAGACGAACAAGCTTAAAAATGAACAAAATCAGAATCTATACAGAAGAATGGTTGCCACAAATGGCGCACTATCATCTATCATGGCGATATTAAAATATTTTTGATTGATATTTTACACGCAGCCTTTAAAAAGTGGTTTTTGAATGCAAAAGTAGGCGTTCTGTCCTTTCAGATTTAATCAAAGATGCATTTTTTTAACCATAAAAGATTTTGAAAAAAACGATAGATTAATTTCTCATGAGAAATATTATTTATGTTTCGGGAAATGCGTAGAGACAGAAATAGTTATAAATATAATTAAATGAAGTAAAAAATATCTTGCCGTATTTCACGTTATTGATCAAAATTGAAAGATATCGAAACAATAATGCCGCATTTTTCATCAGATTTAAAACAGCTTGATTCAAATTCGATTATTAGTTTCATTCATAAAGAGCATTTTCAATCCTTTTAACTTAAAAAAAAATCAAATTTAATCCAACTTCTTTCTAAGACGATATAATCATTTTATTTTAACAATTTAAAACAAATAAAATATATCAATCTTTTCACATTTAGAAATTTACTCCAGAGATAACATTAATTTATTTTCAATTCACTTATAATTTGAAAATAATAATTCTTCGAAAATAACCCACGCACGTTTCAGCCTGTTTTTTCAACACTTTACTTAGGTGTGAAAAAATGACAGCAATCATCATCGTAATTTTCTTTCGGCACACTTATCGCGTCTCAGTATGTATTCCCTGTTTTAAAAAAATCGCGATGAAAGTGACAATTTTTGAAAATAAAATGTCCTTACTCATGCCTGGATGACAGGTTAAGTTGTTACTGTGAAGAAAATTTAATAAGCTTCGTTTCATCCCATGGAAGAAGGGGAAAAGTGCGAAGGCTGTTATTTTGGTGCTTTTCGTTAAATTCCTTTTTTTCAATCACGATGATGGGAGGAAAAAAATATCTTCTTTATAAGCATCAAAAGAGACAATTTTTCTCTTGGGGATATCTTAATAATGAATCATTTTTCAACAGGTTTATGCTTTCGTATCTTGCAGGATAATTTTTGATAGTTCAATGAATTCTCGTAAGCTTTTGATTGTCTAAGACAATTCTTCATACTTTATTCCAGATAAAAATGTTATCTTTTTTTTTATCAATAACTGGATGTTTTTTTAGGCCAAATGAAATCAAACTAGGGAAAATTTATGCAAATTCGTTGAAAACTTCTGTAACCGTAAGTCCTCAATGCGAACTCTCATGATAGTCCTAGGGATTAATTGGATATATTTAACTGAGAAAGGCGAATGCAATTTAAATTTAAATTCTTTTAATTGATATTCAGATTAATGGAAAAAATCTGCAAAACCGAATCTTTTTAAATACTGATTTTATTTTCGTAACTAATAGGACATTTTAATCAAAGCCATGTACAACATGTATCAACTTTAACCACTGTTAATACGATCTCTTGTAGTTTTTACTTATTTTATTTTTGATTTATATTTGACAATACCATTAAATTTAAGTACGCTTTCATCGATGCTATATACCATTGCAGACAGATTATGTAAGATCTGCTCTAATTACGAAATTTCTTGGAAAATGTCTAAATGCTTATTTGCCATTTCGTTTTGCTGCATAATGAATAAATTTCAGTAATTAATCATACATCCCTTCCACCTTTCTTCTTAATATTTTTTCCCTCAGTGGCCCACCTTCTTTAGGTGAGTATGGGCGTCCCGACTCCTAGGTACCCAGGGATCTGTACTTCATTTATGTTTACTCTCCCCTTCGCCTTCTGCGGTCTGTTTGATTTTTCCAACCCCCGGCGGCAAGCGAGGGAGCTCGCCATGAAAAGATGTCGCTACTCTGTTTGCTTCTTGCTTCTCATGGACAGCGAAAAGCCCCACGTATTGGCCGTGTGTGGCGACCCATTAGACGTGGTGAACTGTTGTCCCCAGTGTATCAATCGGCCGATAGCCAGCCACCTGAGTAGTTGGTTTACTAGGGATCAAGCGGAGGGGTTACTTCTTGGGCTTGGGTTATTTCTTGGATAAGGGCGGTCACTGTCCTCGGGGGTAACATCAAGCGTATAGGTACCGATTAGCACTAAGGTAAACGTCGAGGCTGGGAATGGCCAGAGACGGTGACTGTCTTCCCTTATTGGGCTCTGTGGTGGGAGGTGCCGTTAGGCCTGAATCTTTCTTCATATCACATGGGGCACAAACCAAATTTTCCCTTCAGTGGGCAACAAAAGAATATCTAGAAATTTTTAGAACATTATTTCGATCTTCATTTTATTATGGAACGGGAAACATTCCACACAGTTCCTTGTTGAGAAAGCCGGCGTTGGTACAACTGGTGAAGTTTCTTCTTTTCGCAAACTTCGTTCTGGAGACTTGTTGATCGAAGTAACAAGCACATTAGATTTTTAAGTTGAAAGCTTTAGCAACCATTCCTGTATCCGGCACCGCTCACACATCTTTAAATACGTCTAAAGGTGTGATAACTTGTGGGGAGTTATTTAATGTTTCAAATGAAGAAATTATAAAATAATTGAAATCTGAAGGAGTAATTCATGTACTCCGCATCTCAGTTCGGCGAGACGGACAACTCCTTCCCACAAACTTTTCTCACCTTTCAGAAACCAACATTACCAGAAAAGGTTAAAGCTAATCACATGAGTCTAACTATCAGATAATTTATCCCAAATCCTCTTAGATGTTATCAATGCCAACGTTTTGGGCATTCTAAGATTGCCTGCCTCAGGACACCCACCTGCGCCCATTGTGCAGAAACAGGGCATGATAGCCAGCAGTGTACGGCACTTGAAAAGCGCATCAATTGCAATGGGGAACACATTTCATTTTCAAGATTATGTCCACGTTGGATATTGGAAAAATAAATCACAACTGGAAAACAAAGGAACAAATTCCATATGCGGAGGCAAAAAGAAAAATCCTTCCCCAAACACCTTTCCCAGGCATAAATTATACAACCGATATTAAAAAACCATTCTGTAAAAACTGTACATGTAAAAGTTGTGTTCAGATTTTAACACTGAAACAAACCCCTGTAAAATCATCCAATTCTGATACTGAACCATCCACAAACAGTGCTCCAGAAACTCATGAAACCAAAAAACGGAAACCAAAACCAAAATCCCAACGTTCTCTAAAGCTAAAATTTTCCAAATGTAGTCTTTCGCAAGAAATGATATCAGAAAAAACTGAAAGCAAACTTAAAGTCTAAAACCTAGAATACTGTATCTCTAGAACTTGCAAAGCAGAACATAGCCCACAAAGAGTAAACGTCTATTTTCGGTGACCCGCCCACAGATGGATGGAAGATGATCTCATCGCCCTCCATTCGATGAGAGTTGCGATGTTTCGCCAACTGTTTCGATGTTTGAATTGCGATGTTTCGCCAACTCAAACTATTGTTTCCAAGCATTCTCAATTTGAAAAACTCTCTTAATGGGTACCATCCTTTCATGGAATTGTCGCGGCATTTCGTCCACACTTCCTGACATCAAGAAAATTTTCAACAGATTTCATCCAGCTTCTTTAGGTGTTCAAGAAACCTTCTTGAAACCAAACACCCCTCTTATATTACGAGGATATAATTGTGTTCGGAAAGATACAGGCACAGAACATCGCAGTTATGGAGGTGTTTGTGTCTTCACTTCAAATCTTTATCCGAGCACATCTCTTACTTTACATACATCTCTATAGGCTGTGGCAGTTCAAGTTGACACACGGACATTAGTCATGGTCTGTAGCATATATTTATCACCTCATTAGTCAGCAAAATCGTGATAACTTAGTGGTCCAGTTTTCAAAACCATTTATTATACTAGCCGATTTCAACGGACACAGTGCTTTTTGGGTTTCGGAAAGTACAAATTCTCGTGGGCGAAAGATCGAGCAATTTATTTCAAATAATTGTCTCTGTCTCCTCAATAATGGCGAGAAGACTTACTTCCATGAACCCACACATAACTTCCACAATATTGATTTAGCTATATGTTTTCCTGAGCTCATGCAGCTGCTGACTTTCGCAGAAAGCGATGATCTTTACAATAGAGATAGCTTCCCTATTATAGTCTCCTATGCTGATAGCGGCTGTGCGATATCTTGTCCTCCTCATTTTCTATTCCAGCGGATAGACTAGGATTCTTTCAAGCATTTGGCAGAAATCACAGAGAGCACGGTCAATACTTACGACATCACGGAAGAAGTGCAACATGTCGTTGGCAGTATAATAAGTGCTGCAAACATCACTATTTCAAAGAGTTCCCGACGTGTGAGAAAATTTCGCAGACTGTGGTGGAATAAAACTTGCCACGAGAGTTATAAAAACCAGAAAAAATGCTAGAACATTTTTAAAAGGTACCCTACGACAGAAAATCTTGTCGCTTTTAAGAAAACCAAAGCTTTAGCTCGTCGAATTCGTAGTCGTAGATTAGAGGGAATCTTGGATCAAGTTTGTATTCTCAATCACATCCCCAACTTCCACTAACTTTTGTGGAAAAAGATAAAAGCTGCAAATGGGATTTATGTAGAATCTTCCATTCCTGTTTTAAAAGCAGGAAACTTGATATGTTCCGCCCCATTAGATGTAGCTCATATTCTTGGTCATGCTTTGGCACAAGTTTCCGAAACTGATTCTTATAGTCCTAAGTTTTTGGCAATTAAGAATCTCGCGGAACGGTCGCCTTTGCATTTTAATGACCAACATACCTTTGCATACAATTGTGAATTTAGGATGTTCGAATTTGAAAGGGCTCTATCTCAAGCCCATGATACAAGCCCCGGGCCAGATGGAGTAACTAATAGATTGCTTCGATATTTGAATAAAACTTTCCTTTCTTATTTGTTGATATTATTCAATCGAATCTGGATTGAGCAGAAGTATCCTAAATAATGGAGCGAAGCTACTGACAACTAGAATTTCAATTCTAAAACCTAGGAAAGATCCATCAAGCCCTCTGCACTACAAACCAATTCCTCTTACCAACTGTCTTTGCAAGACTTTTGAACGCATGGTCAATGCTCTTACGAATTGGAGAAACAAGCTGCCTCTCCCAGTTGCAGAGGGGTTTCCGCAAAAGTAGATCGACGTTTGATAATCTGATTTTGCTGGAAACCCAAATTTAGAATGTATTTTTTAGGAGGAACCACTTTGTGTCCATATTCTTTAATATTGAGAAAGCTTATAACCATGCGTGGCGCTACTGCTTACTTTCTACACTTTTTAATTTGGTTTTAGAGGAAGCATGTCCGTATTTTTACAGAACCCATATTTTTACATAACAGAATATTTCGAGTTCGTGTTGGTAATTTTTATTCAAATCATTTAATACAAGCTGAAAGGTGTTCCTCAGGGTAGTGTCCTCAGTGTCACACTTTTTATTGTTCATCTGAGTCAAGTTTTAAACCATTTGCCCTCATTTGTACAAGCCAGTCTGTATGGTGATGATTTGCAGATTTCATGCCAAGATAGAAACACGAATTTAATAAAACAGCAATTGCAAAATTCTAATAAAATTAATAAAGTGGTAACTTGGGGCAATAAAAATGGCCACACTGTCTCTCTTGAGAAGAGTCGATGTTTTCACTTCTATAGGAAGATAAATATGCGCTTAAATCCTGTTATAAAGATACGGGATACGCTAATTCCAGTTGTGACTGAAGTACGATTTTTAGGAGTGACCTTAGATCATAAACTCACTTTCCTTCCACATGCCTTAAACTTGCGGAAGAGGTGTGAGAAAAATTTGAACATTTTAAAAGTGCTCTCCAAACATCTTGGGGTGCCGATCGCACCTCCCTATTCCGCATATACCAAGCGATCATTCTTTCACACATGGATTATGGCTGTATGATGTATGGGTCTGCCATTCCTTCTGTTTTGAGACATCTTGATAATGTTCGCCACTCTGCTCTCGGGATCTTCTCTGGTGCCCCAATTGAGAGTTTATATATTATTTGTCACCAGTTTCCACTTTATTTACGGTGTCGAAAGTTATCCATTTTGTTGTACTTTCGTGTAAAATCTGTCTCAAACTATCCCACTTATCACATGGCTTTTCCTGAAAAGCTTTGATGAATCTATGAAGCTCGACCTTACCATATAATTCCTTTTCATGAGCGAGTGAAAAATTTCTCGTGTGACTCGAACCTTTATAATGTTAACATTACACCTCTTTATTTCTTTCCCTTTCCCCCTTGGGATATCCCGCATTTTTCCTGTCTGAACGCTTTTTTGAGATTTGATAAATCTTCACTAATCCTGTTATTTTCCAACAGTTTCTTCATCAGCGGCACTGTCAGTATTCTTTTCTTACACCAGTTTTTCGAAATCAGAAGGATATGTTGGTTCTGCCATTATAACTCCATCTGGTACACTGAACTATCGTCTGAACGATTGTAGTCCTATTTTTACTGCTGAGTTGGTAGCCATTTTCTGAGCTCTTCGGGAAATTTCGCTTTCCACTCAGCAAAATCTTATCATATATACTAACAGTATGAGTAATTTGGAGCACTTGTTCATTTCCACAACCAGATACATCCAGTCACTATCCAAATTTGTTTAACCTGAGACTACTACAAAACAGGGGCTTTAATATTCTTCGCTGCTGGGTTCTGGTCACAGGGGTTGTTGAACCACGATCAAACTCCGTGAGCCGTAAGTTTCTCTGTTCGGGATTGGCAACAGATAAAAAGATATTTTGAAAAATATGGCGAAAGAGAAAGTCGTTTAATGTTTGTACTGTGCTGTTTTGTTTTAAATATATGTTATTCATGTTTCCTTCAGCGTTGTCATCAATTAACAAAATTGCCTACATTTATTTTCTAAATCAATCCTAGTAGGAACGACATGGGTATTTCAAGCAATGAAAGAGCTGATGTTGCAGCTAAATCAGCATCGACAGCTCTGTCCTTAAAAACTCCCATATTGTGACGTTGAAATGTCATTTGTTTGCCGACTTTTTACCACTTGGCAAGAATCATGGGATCTTCAAATCCAGAACAAACTATGTTCAATAAAACCCACAATTGGTATGTGGCCTGTTCTACCTATACGAGAGTTTAATGTTAATTTAATTGACTCCGTGTATGTCATACTCTTTTTATTCACCACTATCTAATTTTTGGTGACAGAGCACCAATTTGTTCCACGTGTCATGTGTTAGTGTGAAGCACATCTTTGTTGAATGTCCTTCTTTTGATCATCATTGTCATTGCCATTTTAATTCAACTTGTCTTAACTTGACTTGATTGGTGAGAAACACCATTCAGATGTTTTTAAATTTATAAAATGAATTGGATTTTTTTATGAGTATTTAACATTTTAACATTTTTTTGGTTAACATTTGCATCATATGTGTTTTAGTGTTTTAAAATCTTTATCGTTCTTAATTTAAATTGTTTCTACATTTTTATTTTAATTCAGCAAAAGTCTAGCGCAATTTAGCAAAGAATGGCTCTTGCGCCAATAAAGCACAAAAAACAAACGAAATCTTTATATTTTTTCGAGCTATCTCTTTTTTTCTTTAATTTGGAAGAATATTCAATACCAATATGACTTTCGTGGTAAAGGGTTACTCCATTTTTCTTAGATAACATCCTTATTTTGTTAAAACTTCTCATTTCGAAATACGCATTCGCTTTTATATATAAGTGTGTTATCTTTGAAACTCTTGCTGTAATCTAACATATTATTTTTTGTTGCTAAAGCTGAGGCAGAGTAAGAATATTTTTTCTTCTAATTTTACTCAATCTCTTTCGGATTGTCTATCATTCCTTATTCCATATGTTATTATTACTATTTCTTATAATTAAATTATTGTTATACATTCTGCATTATCTTAGCATATCATCATTCATTACATTCTCAAAAAATTACTCAATAAGCATGATATAGTGATTAATTATTGATTATTAGATTAAAAGCCAATTTTGGTACTACTCTCTGATCATTTGGGACTTTATTTATTTGATAAAAAAGACAATTTTTGCACTACTCGATGACCGTTTAGAATTGACCAAATAATTGGTAAATGTGGTATGATGATTAAGCAGCTATTTTACTTACCTAACTTCCAAACCATAGCACAGGAGACTGTTTGATATTCTTGGATTGATTTAATATGCATTTTATAAGACAATCTTTAGCCTATTCAAGATTCTACATAACTCAAATTGCCATCAGGTTAAAATGTATCTACAAATAACTGTATCCATAAATCAATCAAATACAATAATTATTATTTTTAAATAGTTAGTTCTGTTGTTTTTGATGAATAACTTCGGATATTACAGCAGTTTAAATGAGAAAATAACAAAATTTATTGATTTTATCCAATTATAAAGAAGAATTGAAATATTGAGAGAATAAACACATTTCGAATCATTGACATCATTTAATATGCTTGAGATTTATTTTAAGACTTAAACAGAAATTTTGAATCTATCCGAGGGAAATCTTAAAATATATTTTTTAATTTCGAATTGTTGTGGAGATTTTAAGACTCTTGTATTGGCACTTCTTTCCGCATTTTACACTTTTCTGATGGTGGACATACAGAAGAATACATGAAAAACATCGTACAGTTATAAACCGTGACTCTTCGTAGAAGTGGGAATTAAGCCCACGACCTTCTATCTATAAAGACGAGCATGCATCCTTTATCCTATTTATCCTTAATCCTTTAGCCTTATTAGTCTTATATGTATTGCATGATAAAAACATGAGCTTCACATATTTATGGAAAAGAAGGAAAAAGATGATGTTTGGAAAACTGCACAGCTTAAAAATAAAAAAGCAAAATGGCAAAATATATTTTCATAAAATGTAAATTGAGATTATTGTAGCAAATCAGTTCTTGAAATTTTGTTAAAGAAGAGGAAAAACTCTAAAGCTCTTGCTAAAAGGATTCTAAAAATAGAGCTTAACCTTTCATTATTTACATTTTTTTCCTCCTTAGAGCGGAAAAGTTACTTTGGGCTTAAAGTTAAAACAAATTGAATCAATTATGAGTCTCTTTCATGAGATAAATTTAGCCTTATAAGTCAAAAGTCAATATTAAAAGAAACATCTAATGTGTATCTTTCTATTGAAGCAGCAAGGCAAAGAAGTGTTTTGGGCTGTAAATATAAAGGAAAGCTATTTTAAGAAACAAAAACTTATTTATGATCTGTTCAGTTACTTTATCTTTAACTTAAGAGGTGATTTTAGCTGAACAATTTGAATTAAAATACAATAATTCTATAGATAATTTTAAAATAAAGATGCTTTTTTTGCTACTTTGATAAGGAATTAATAAATACTTCCTATTATTTAGAATTAAAAAGGGTATTTGCTAATTTTATCTTATTTATCTGATACTATTTCACAGAAAGTATTTTCTTTTATTGTAGATTGCTTTGACAATTTTTGCGTTTCTTTTTTGCGTTTCGTTTGTCCATTTAAAACTATTATGTCTATATATTTACTAGAACAGTAATTGCTACCATTATACTGATAATCCAGCATTTGTTAAAAAGTATTACAGATATTTTCAGGCAATACATTTTGCTTTAAACAAACAATTTCGATATATAAATATATATATGTAATGATATTTTAATTTAATTAATTTCCAAGATTTTATCTTAATTTAGCCCATAGTAACTTCATTCTAAAATATTCTCTTATTTCGTGATCCAATTCCACTTTCGGTTTAATTAATCCCTTTGTAAAAATAATGCTCCATCAGTACTACGTATCAAATGAAAGTAATACTTTTGCCTTTGTCTAAGGTCACTCCAGCGGCGCGTGGCCGGAAATCCTATGTTATATAAGGCAAGTCATCATCTGTTCTTCCTTTTTTTTCCCCTTTTCTTGTATATAATCATGCTTGCCACTCGGAATAGAATAAAACGTAATTAAAAATACCAAGTCTCTTCACTGTTTCGAACCTGCATTCTACTTCAATCAAAATATGTTTATATATATATATATATATATATATATATATATATATATATATATATATATATATATATATATATATATATATATATATATATATATATATATATATATATATATATATATATATATATATATAAAGAGAGAGAGAGAGAGAGAGAGAGAGAGAGAATATCAACTTTAATATTTAGATAGGGATTCACTTTTTAAATTTTTTTCTATATAGTTGTCTTTCTTGCACAAAAAAAAAAAAAAAAAAAAACATTTTTTTTTATAGCTATCCTGTTCGAGACACGAGTACGTGCTTTATTTTTTTACTTATGTTTTTTATTTAAAATTGTTTTTGACATTATTTTTTTGTAACTAATTGTTAGAGACTTTTTCTAACTGCTCTCGTGCTGACAATGTTATTTAGTGCCTTCTCGGACATGATTTTACCATGGTAAAAGTGAAGGTGAGTTTAAAGATATAAGTAATGCTAGGTAAAAAGTAAAATAAATTTTATAATATAATAGATTGTTTCGAATTACATGTTTAACTAAGTGCATTCATGGTTTCTTTTATTTAAATGACCAGTTCATATGTCTATAAAATTGAAAAATATTTATATATAATCAGTATGTGATACGTATTTAAATATTTTCCCTAAAAATACGATTTTTCAAAATAATCTATACTTATATAAAGCTCAATGTTTGTGTGTGTGTGTTGGCGCTCTACAGGCCAGACCGTTTGACCTACAGCTACCAAATTTGATACATGTATACGTTGGAGGTCGGGAATGTGCACCTGGGGTCCCTTTTTTGAATTTTCAATTAGAATTTTAATTATTAATTAAAAACTAACTTTCCCGCCAAAAAAACCTTTTCATTTTCCTCACCGCCAAATGAGTAAGGCTTCAGTTTTTTTCCCCACTCTAATAGGCTAAGCTTGAGATTTTTCGGCCGATTATTTCAAATTCCTGTTATTCTGTTTATTTTCTTAATGTTTAATGCATTTAAAATTAAGCATTGTTAATTAATCGGTCTTTCAAATTCATTATGAAGTACTTTTGAATTAAAATAAAACAGAATAAAAATAATTAAAAATTTCTAATCTGCATAGCGTTACCCCAACTGGCGTAGAAAAATTCATGCATTTGCTTTACCGTAACTGGCGTTGAAAATTCACGCATGCGCATTGTGTTTTGATTATTGACAACTATTATCAACCGATGCGGACTATATTCAAATTATTTTTAGGTTAGTTGCATGCTTTTGTAATTAAATTGTATTTATGTTAGTTATATATTTTTTGTATATTCTTATAGTTTTATGTACATCGTTTTTTAAGTAGTTTTTTTAACCTGTTTTAAACCGACTATTTCAAACGATTCGTTTTATTTTCTTAGTGTCTGATGCATTTAAAATCAAACATTGTTAATTAATCGATTTGGTCATGATGAATCTGAGAAAAGTTTGTTGACAATTTCTTGAAATATTACATAAATTAAGAAAGATATTCTTTAGTGCCCATAAAGTTTAAACGCTCAGTGACTGTGTTTTCAGTAATCATATTACAAAAATATACTTTATTTCAGTAAAAAATATTATTATATTAATTGCAGATTAATCATTTCCACTTTAATTTAAAGTATAAATTCTACGGGAGCTAACAGAAAATTAGAGAGATACATATTACGTTATGACTGAAGGCCTTTATAATATTATGAATGAATTATATGACTATCAAAATTTGAAGTTTTAAAATATTTTGATGAAGAAGCTATTAAAGTAGGAATTGCATAAAATATTTAATTATTAAAATTTTAACGAAAATTAAGATTGGCGAACCGGTTGGTCGCCAAAGGCGGCTGGTAATAAAATAAAAAAAGACTGCCCTGCAAAGCTCGGTCTTCCAGATATTATAGTTTTTAAACATCACCGATGAGATATTATAGCTCTTAAACATTACCTAGGCTTTTAAAATTAAGATGGCCATTTATTTAAAACTCGAATTTAATACAGAAAAATTTTGAAATGTGGCATGATGTAGGATTTAATAGAATATGTAAGCAGAGGTAGAATAGGGGTACATATTCATTAAAAGATTAAAAAAAATATTTTTTTTTTGCAGGTTTGTATAATATATGATTGTATGTGAAATACAATAAACTTTATTTATTATATCTTGTGAAGTTTGTTAAAAGGAAAAAAAAATACCAAAGAGAGTGAATCGGAGTAGGAGAAATAAGACTTTATATGTAATGCCTAAGAAATATTCCAAAATTTGCTTTTCTACATTTATATTATCAAGAGCAGATAAGAGATAAGAGAAGAGTTTTATGAAGAATAGTGCTTGTTAAAATTTTGATTCAACAAATTGGGGTTAAACGAAAAAATTATCTAATGATGAACTTTCATATTGTTTCATAGGAAATATGAACCATGTAGCTTTGTAGAAAAAATAATACAGCATCTTTTTTTAAAAAAATGATTAGAAAACCACGTGAAATGATTAAAAACATGTGGACTAATAGCTGGAAGCTAATAGATAGTTTAATGAATAAAAATAAAGAAGCAATAACATTCATCTGCAACTATGTGTAGATTGAAGAATAATATTTATGTGTAGATCGGTTGTTTTCAGAAGCTGCACGTGAATTTATTGTTTTGATTTTTATATTTAATCTTGAACTAAAAACAGCATTGTGAGCATTTTTCTTTGCTCTTTTTCTATTATTTTTAAAAATAAAAATAAATAAATAGAAGTTTTTTAAATTTCTTTCGCGACAATATTAATAGTTATTTGCTTATATTATAGTGATATTATGTGCATATAATAATATAAATAAAGTATCTTGCCCTTGATAACATATTGTTACAAAAAAGTTTTGTCTTTGGACCATCCTGATATCCAAATGTTACAATTTTTTTTTTTTTTTTTTTTACAAATACTTCCAATAAATTGTAATAATGCAGTGCATTTAATCGCTATAGTTCAACAGCTTATTTGCTGTCTAATCCTCTCGTTTTCTTACTTGTCGGAGACACCTACTACTCTCACACACCATTTCTGACGATACACACGACTTCTCTGCAGCTTGATGGTTGGGTTGACGGGGCGCCTAGCCCCGGCAGGGGCTTATCCCCGGTAAGGAGAGACTTCACAGTGCTTTGCTGTCTATACTTTGCCGTGGCCGTCTTCGACGAAATTTGGAGATGACGAGTGTCAGGACTCATTGTGATTGTCTGATATTAGGGTGGGGGGGTACGCTGCCGTTGGGCTTAGTAAGTTTTTACTGCTTGTGAGCTAGAATTGGCTATTGAGATACTGTTTAATTTGAGTTGGAAAAAAAAGTTAGGAAGAAAAACTAAGGGGCTGAGATAAATTAAAGTAGTATATTACGGGGTCTTCTAGAGTTTGTAGATGGTTTATATTTAGGGATTTTAGCTATTGCTTCATTTTCATTCTTATCCATGTTTTTAAAGAAGTTAGTGGCTAGATTTTTAATGAACTTCTCAAGAGGGGGATAGTCTAGGCATAAGTACATATTTGTATTGGGCATGTAGTATTTCATATTGCAGAAATTTCTAATTAAGTTATTTTGCTGGCGTTCAATAAGTCTAAGATTAGTCTTGGCAGCATATCCCCACACAGGGCAGGCATAAGTTAATACTGGACGCAAGTAGGCAGAGTAAATAAGCATTTTATTTTGTCTACTTATTTTGGAGTTTCGAGAAATTAAGGGATACATTTTACGAGTTAGGTCTCGAAACTTTTTAGCTGTGTAAATAAAATGGGGTTTCCAAGTTAATTTACTATCTAGAATAACGCATAAATATTTGCATTCCTTAGACCACGGGACAGTTTGATTTTTAATTTTAACTGGGGAGAAATTCTTTTTACAGTTATTTTTATTAAAAACTATAGCTTCAGTTTTACTAGCATTTATTTCAATTTTCCATTCGACGAACCAGTCCTCAAGAGATTTAATATGTCGGTTTAAAGCTATGGTAATGAAATTTTGATTTTTGTTTCTAGCTAGTATTGCAGTGTCATCAGCGTACATGCACAACATAGTGTTAAATTGCTTAGGGATATCATTAATAAACAAGGAAAATAAAATTGGCCCTAGTTTAGATCCTTGAGGTACACCTGCAAGAATAGGTTTTACTTCCGAAAATTCATTGTTTATCTTGATTTTAAAGGATCTGTAACTGAGGTAAGAAATTATAATTTTGATAAGGTGTGGGGGTATGTTGTAATTAATTAGCTTGTATATAAGACCATCTTGCCAAACTCTGTCAAAAGCTTTCTGAATGTCAAGGAAAACCGCTACAGTTTTTTGTTTATTTTCAAAACCTTCCTCAATGAATTCTACTGCTCTAATTTATTGGTGGGTTGTAGATAGGTTACGGCGAAATCCAAATTGTCCAGGTGGACTTCTCTGCAGCTTCAGAGTGCATGTCTTTTATAGTTCCGGGAGGCGGGGCTGGAATCTTCCAGACCAATCAGGGCGTACCTATGTGTATCTCGGGTCTTAGTGGATGGATCGTGAAAGTTCTCGAACTTTCCAGTATTATCCATTTAGTCGCCAAATGGTCGCCAAGCTCAGCACTCACAGAACAGATCTTACAATGGTTTTAACGGTTTTTCCCAAGATGACTCTATTCGTGACGGGTAGCAAAATTACTGATTTGTAACAATATTCAACTTTTATTAGGGCCACAAAAGATTGGACTTTTATGGAACCAAGCTTCTTCGAAATGATTCTCTAATCCTAAAGAGACAAGAGTCATCAAATTTTATTAAAATAAATTATTTATAAGACAAAACACTGACAAATTTAAATATACAAAGCATACAATTAACTGTTATTCATATTCCATAGAATTAATTTATGACTTAACGACTGAATACATTCATTCCTTTGACTTATAAATACTGGATATATTTCAGTTTCTTCGGTAGTCTCAATTCTTATTTTCCTCCACAGCTCTACATTCAGCAATTGTATTCTCTGCACATTTACGCTATGCAAAAAGAACCCTAATCAAATCATTGCAGTTCCATGTAGTTCCGCTTTTCACGCAAACGTTCCAATGGAGAAATAGGAATATTATCCTACATGTCATCATTTTTTCCCTACCCGAAACGGAAGGAAAGCCGAGTTACCTCTCCTATCCATCTGTTCCGTCATCTCGGAAATGGATGCTAATCAGGACTACTTCTTGCGGCATCCGTTGCTGCTCAAAGTAAAATATATGAATAATACATATTTTGGAGGTTTTCAAATAGGAATGGCGTATTTCGTTCGGTTTCTTGTTGATAGTTTCATTATATTTGACGAGGAACCGATGCGAGTTAAGAAACCTCTTTTCGAGAAGTTTGTTCCAAAAATAACGATGACGACTATTTGTGTTATTTCTGTAAGATATTTTCATACTTTAAGTCTTTTTAAATATCGATTTATTATAAAAATTCAAACGGTTATATGTTCAAGTACTATATTCACCATACTTATGCAATATGAACATAAAATAGTTCAAAAAATGTATTGCCAATTTTTAAACTTAAAAAAATATGTTCATGTTTTAAAAAAGTAACAACAACGCCTTATTCCAGTAATTTTACATGAAGGTAGCTGAAATATTCTTGGACAGCAGAGTGATTTTATTGAATAGAAATTGTGTAATATTGTACTATTTTGCAGAACTTATATTAACTGAAGCAGAAGTGTGTGAATAAGTGAAGCGCAAAGTGAACTGGTAACGAGTAATATCAGCAAACCAGGGATTTCTAGTTTTACCAATAAGAAAAATCTCTCTATTAAACGATTTATAGTCGGCTATTACGACACTGTGTATTCACTCAATATGTTTGCTGTTATTGAGTGATTTGCTGTTATTACCGATATATATTTGCTAATTTGATTACAGATATTTCTTTTTTTTTGTTTAAAAAGATTATTTTTAACTTTCAACAGCAGTTTGTGAGAAATTCGGCAAAATGCACATTTTTTTTCTAATTTTGAACACTTATTTCTGTGTCAAAAATGCTGAAGGTAATAAAAATTCTTTAAAACCTTCTTTAGAAACTTCTTTGAAAACTCTTACTCAGAACATCCATACTTGAAAAGATAACTAAAAATAACTAGACGAGTAAAATTAAAATTAAATAAGAAGCGAAATAAAAAGCCAAAGGGAAAGAAAGCGGATTCATAAGGGAAATAATTTTTTCATAAAAAAAGATATTGTAAACTGCACACTATATCCAAAAAAAAAGAAGAAACATATGATGGTGCACTACATATAATTATTTGAAATATTTCACGGAAATGATACGTATTCAATTTAAATTTTATGACTTTGAGAATTTTCTCAAAAACATTAAAAAATATGAAATTAGATATACAGTATTTCTGTTTATGTATATGTAGAAGAAACTCCAATAATAAAAAAGATGCATAGATACATCAGTTTTCTTTTAATGGACGACTCGATTAAATCCTCATTAAAGCATGAATGTTAATGGCGAGT
Organism: Argiope bruennichi; assembly: GCF_947563725.1. Classification (NCBI taxonomy): domain Eukaryota; kingdom Metazoa; phylum Arthropoda; class Arachnida; order Araneae; family Araneidae; genus Argiope; species Argiope bruennichi. Next base: position 55,801,321 of record NC_079159.1, on the reverse strand, counting down.
AGTTATACTTCTACTATTTCGCGCAAAACTAAGTCCAAAATTTGTGTATTAAAGATATATTTAATGCATTTCAGATCGCGTTTGCATAAAATGATCATTCATAGGATCGACAGGAAATAGGCTTTCAACTTTATTTGAAATAAAAGCTCATCTAATTAACGGAAATGAAGAGAACGCTATTAAGGAATTAAGGTACTTCAAGATGATGGGGTAGAGATCGTTATACTTAGACAGCACATTGCTATAACTTTACTACAGTTAGAAATGACAGTTTCGAGATGCATTTAAATGATAATACGACTTGGCATATAACGTTAGAAGGACATTTTCTGCACTTAATGCACGAATTGCTTTTATCTTTAGAATTGCATTAAGTCAGTGTGTATGTATAAAAAGAAATATACAAATGCAAGTTCACGACTTCTTCAAAGGATAATTTTAAAGGTTTATATGAATTATGAATGCAGCTGTCACGCTTAAAACTCGTAATCTTTTGATTTTATACTCGTTTTTAAAATATATATGATATAGAATTATAAAAATACGATCAAATGTTTTTAATTGCTAAAGTTTTATTGATGAACAATTAGTTAAAATAAACTGTTTTAATATCAATAATTACACAAAGTTTTTTTTATATCGGTTTTGAATAAATGATGATTACTTTTCCTACAAATAACATATATTAATCTTTACCAATAATAAAAGACAATGTGAGTTTGTGTGTTGTGTTTCCTGTGGATGTCTTTTGGCGTTTTATGGGTCAAGTCATTTGACTAGACATACATAGAACTCAACTCCATTAGGAAGATGTATGTGAACAATATGAATATCATTATAAAATTATTAAAATAATATGGATTCGGTTTCTTTTACAATATTATGTTTAAAAAATCATTTCTTAGGTGGGTTATGAGCGTAGAATAATTAGAAATAACACTAGCAATATTCCTGGTAAATCAGCTCCAAGTTGTTAAAGGCGGTTGTTCACAAAATAAAAACAAATTAAACTCGATTTTAAAAATAGTGTATTTATTTTATTATTTTTATATTTTTCAGATGAATTAAAGATTACTTAGAGCAATGAAAATTTGCTTTGAGAAAATATATAAAAGAATAGTTCAAAAGTTTGCGGGTAGATGGCACTGTGCTCATCCTAAAATACTAATTAAAATACATGACATGTTATTGTGGTAATCTTTGTTTAAAGTCCATCCGCCATGACAAGGTGGTACCACATAAGATCCTTAGAAAAAGAAAAAACAAAGAAAAGAAAATCTGATGAAACCATAAAAAAAAAGGAAGTCCGCGACGACTTGCTAAAAATTTTTCAATATGTTGGCCACTGTTTTCTCCTTCGGGTTGGTTGAAAACACAAAGCAGTATTCCCACAACAAATTAGAGTCGTTCAGTAAAAAATATTGTGAATGTATTGCGTAAACGTGTGTTTTCCATTTATGTAAGTTTGTAAATGTTCTCACATACACAACATTTTTTTAAGCCAAAAGTCACAAAAATTCAGATAAGTTTGTAACGGCCAAGTGTTTGGGTAATTGGGTAACTGACAATTCTGTAATTTTCAAAATGCAAATTCAACAATTGCTTCATTGTGTTTCAATGCGAGGAGGAGCATCATCTTGCATGTAAATTGTACCATCCATGCAACCACTCTATTGCAGTACTGGAATAATGGAATAAGCTGATTGTAAGTTAAAAAAAAAAGATTCATAACGAGTTTCCACTAACTGTATAGGTTTCAGGGCCCGAAGAGTCAATCTCCTCGAGAAAGGAGGGGCCAACGATAAATACTGTCGCAATGCGAATCCATTCTTGCCCATATCTTTTAATTTTGAGCATTGATAAAATGAACTTCGTTTTTTATTAAAATATTTCATGATTATGCACTCTTCACTTCCCTTCCAGAAAGAAAGTTTAAGGCGAACACTTCTCGTTTTGCTGGTCAACAGAAAGCAACTCTTGCACATGCATAATTTTAAATGAATAAAATTGTAAGATGTTTCATAAAATTGTACGCGTTTTGGCAAACGTGTCCAAAGTTCGGGAAATTCCCTATGCACAGGGCATTCTCAGATCATTACTTAACTCTTCTTCCAATGCTGTAGACACATCCTAGACTGATGACGAAGCAATTGCTTCTCTCACTCTCCAACATTTCACGACAAATGAACCCGTCTTTTCGGATATATCAAGTAATTTGAGACCGAAATGCAATCATTGGAATTGAAGTGTTTCGTAAACCTTTTAATGTCCAGAATTTCTTCAATATATTACAGTACAGGCATTATTCTTTTTAAAAAAATTCAGTCTTTAAATAATAGATTCGTGCCTATCTCCTGTGTCGCAGAATAACATGTATAGCCTATTCTCTGTCTTTTAATCAGAAGTGTAATATGCGGTGCACTTGCTGCATCTTTTAATCATTATTTTAGAATTAACATACTTTTTAACGCAAATATTTTATAACATCACATAACGAGTACGGCGCTATCTATCGGTGAATCTCTGAATTATTTTTTTCTTTCGCAAAACGAATTCTCTTTGCTTGACGATACTCAGATGAAATACTCTGACCATTTATTTTTTGCAGCTTTTTAAAAATGCGTCTTTAATTATAATCACTCTGTAAATTTCAGATGTCTATTTCGTTCTCGTAAGTATTGCCGAATTGTTCATTGTTTTATTCTTTTATATGCGCTTTTTGTCCGGTATGTTTGAGAAGCATCTTTTGCATCCATAATATTACACTGCAAATTTGGATGTCATACGGTTTGGATGGTTGCATATAAAAGGCAAAATAGTAGCGCTCAACGACCTACTATTGTTATTCAACTTTATGATACAATGTCGCTTTTTACTAATGATATTAAAAACTTTTATCTATTAATAATTTTCTATCTGACAAAGGAAGTTTTTTTTTTTTTGCTTTTTTCTCGTATATGAAATATATAAAAAGAGGGTATACTGTAATCGTTAAGAAAATCAAATTTAAGAATTTGTTAAATCTCCTCGGTTTAGACTTATCTGAGTAAGAAAAACACATTTTGTGTTTTATGTTCGTTTCTGTCTTTAAACATGGTAATCCAAAATGATTTGAGCTAGACGGATAAAATTTGGGCTATGGACTCGAGTGCCATCAAATTTTGAACTAATCCATTCAATATGAGTCTTCCTGCCCAAACATACTATAAAACGTAAAGAGAGAGAGAGATACAATTTGGTACTCATATGTAAGTACACATTTGGTACACATTTAAAGTGTAAATATATGTTAAATTTTGTGCTCTTTCCGGCAAAGAGATGACCGTCAATCGGTCTGTAATTTTGCATGTATGAAATAGCATTAACTGAAAAATGCATTGACTTAGAAAAATAAAAAGATGTCGCTAATTTTAGCATTTTCAGTGCATACCTTATCCTTATTTTCTCGTAACTAAGCATTTACGGTCCATATATTATTTTGATTTTAACGTGGAAATTTAAAAACGCACCTCAGATAAATGAAATTTGGTATGTCTAAAATACTTCTTATTAAAATTGAAATTAAGTGTCAAATTTTGATTTTAATTATAATAAGGTGTCCAAAATACACATTCGATTTTCGAACTTGATTACTACGAACAAATCTGAGCACACCTGGCATTCACAATAATGCATAAAATCCAGAATTTTATGCTGGAAGATGCCACTGTTTTTTAAAGAATAAACGAAAAAGTTTCAGGGAGCTACTCCCATTGGCCTGCTTGATTAAAGATTTAATGCTGGAAACATCTTATCTCTCTTATATTATAAAAGTGATCGATATATTGTGAATTAAAGAGCTATTTATTTAAGTGTTTAGTAATTTCTTGTATACTGACTTCGTCGAGTTGGAGAATACGAAAAACAAGCAAACAAACCCGAACGATGTTGTATTGAGACAGATTTACTTCGCAGATGTCGTTTACTCACCAGCAAGTTATTTTATAATTTGAAAGAAGTATATAAGAAATAAATCAGCTAATAAAACTCACAGATATGAAAAATTCAAAAGAAAAAAGTGAAAAATAAATAAATATTCTTATGAGTTGAAAATAGCTCCCAACTATTGCAGTATAGCAGGTTTTCTGAGATTTTATTAAGCTATAAGTATACCATAAAAAAGAAAAAAAAGATTTGACATTATTATTGTAGTATTTTTTTCTCATCCAGTTTTATCCTTTTCTCCTCAGCTAAAAAATTACCAACTTGTGGTGGAACGGAGATCATTATGGTCTGTACAATGGAAGAAACCCGACGTATGTTTTCGGGATCACTTCTTTAATGGTCCCATTTCACACAAACAAACACAAAATACGAAAGACAAGACATTAACGCGCTCACCTTAACAGAAAAGCGTATCATCTCATTATAAACCCAATGCACTATGGGATGTGTACCTATCAGGCATCACCAACTATTATCCAAAAGAAAAGATAGAGTAATGCAACTGCCTCAAATTGTAACTACTTTATTGACCAAAATAGGTTTTCCTTAAAGAATTATATAGATCACAATGGAGCTGGGAACCATTGTAATATTCCGAGTATGAAGAATTAACTCGAATTTGTTTTTCTAATGCTTAATTTTTCTGATCACAATTTTTCCATTTCTGTCCTTCTTGGAGTAACAGTCTATAATGTTAAACATATGACCACCGAGAGAAAATGGGCAAAGAAATATGAATATTTGTCTCTGCTGCGAAATAAAAGAATTTTTTTCTTGCTTAAGAACATTAAGTTTATTCTTTGCTGCAATCTAGTGTCTTCTGAAATAAGTTAATTCCTTCAAATTTATTACAATCGCTCTTTTCTCCCAAGAACAATTTCAGACAAGAAAAAACAGCATGGGCGTATTTCAAATATATCTTTCTGACAGTAGAATCGAAAGCAACTTCTTTTACAGATATTTCGTTTACTTTTATAAAGACACAAACGTTATATCAAAGAAGAAGAGAAAAAGATTTGAAGTATTGATTATACTTAACATGATTGCCATAAAAATATAATTTTTCAAACGATTGAATAGAGTGGATGATCATATTTAAGAAATTAGTCTCAAATGAATTTACAGATGTAAAGAAATTTTTGATATCAAAATATGACTCCATGAAATGAAAATGCCGAATCATTCTTTCTTGTTTGCGCAAAATGTCTAATATTATCATAATATCTTCCCGACATTATATACTGTATTTGAACCTTTTGGATATTGAACATTTTAATATATTTACAAATAGAGACAGATAATCAAAATATTTTTCAATTTGATGTCTGAAGTTGACCTATTTATAACATATCATTCAATTTAAAGGAGTTTTCTATAACAAATAATATAATGGTCCTCCTTAAAAATATGTAAATATATGTAAATAAGGCAAAAAACATGCTGATATTAATCATTTAAAATTTGACAATTTGCAAAGAAATTGAGAGCAAATGAAACATATATTGAAATTTGGTCTCAAATGTTGTAAAGTTTTTAATTGCTGATTTGTGTCATTTTGGGTTTCTTTTTCAGTTTCTACAATGATCATATGATGGCATCAGGTTTAATTCAATTATGTGAGTGGACATGAATGCTTAAAATATAGCGAGGGATATATATAAACATATTATATCTTAAATATTATGTTTTATTTTCAAGATTACTAAATGTTATCATTGATTAATTGGACGTTTATATTTTTGAGGGCTTTAATTCAGGAAATAAAAATATTTTTATAATACTTTAATTAAGATGTTGCTCTGAAATGATTTTGGTTTTTTATTCTGAGTTTTATAAGTTTTCACACTACTCAATACTCTTGCATTTGCAATTTGCTTCTCTCAGGAGTCTTCGCCGCAACTTTCCCATCTGACAGGAATCAATGGAAATGCAAACAAGAAGTGATTCCTGTATTATCCATCATTTTGTAGAAATTAGTTGAATATTCCCCTGGTTTACGTTACGAAAGTTCCGGAATTCAGTGTAAGAATATTATTCACCCTTTGTCAGACGAGGCACTTTTACATGCCTTATATTATGCTCTACGTCTCTAAAAATATCTTTATTACATGATCAATGCACTAATCATTAATTTTTGTAATTAAAAGTCTCCAGACGTTGCTCCTTCTGACTACCATTAGTTTCGATATATAGCACAAAGCCAGATAATAGTTCGTATCGATAAATGCATCGCTTCTTCGAAGTGGAGCGACAAATGCAAAAAGAATAAGAAAGAAAGAAAGAACGAAAAACTATAAGAAAAAAGTAGTATCTAATATACTTTGAATCGTGAAAAGGCAATTAATTATCTTTTTTAGAATAAAGCTTTAAATTTTGGAAACAAATGGTGTAAGCAAAGCCATGCATTGAATAAAAATGTAAAAAAGAAACATTAATCACAAAAATTTTTTATTGTTGATTCCAAATGAACACTTTTCTAATTGGTTACATTCCTATGCGTTTCAGTAGGTTCATTAAGTTTCTACAATGTTTGAAAAGACGGAACGTCAGCTTATGTAATACTGTGTATAAACATTGATGCTGCTTTATCATAAATCATGATAAGACAGTGAATCATGAATCATAATAATCACTTTATAGTTTAAAAATTCCATAATTGATTATTATTTATAGTTTTATAATTGATGTTATAATCCACTACATTATATTTATGCATTACATTTATAGTTATTTTTTATAGTTTGAAAATTAATGATTCCAAATGAACACTTTGTTAAGTGATCACATTCCTATAAGTTTCAGTACGTTCATTAACTTGCTACAGTGTTTGAAAACACGGAACGTCAATTATGCACGTATGTAATACTGTGCATAAACGTTGATGCCGCTTAATCATGAATCCTAATAAAACAGTTAATCATGAAACATAATAATCATCTTATATTTAAAAAATTTGTAAAAATAGCTGTATTTTTGCAAAATTTCTAAACTATAAAATTATCCTCAAATTCAATATTAACATTATGTTAATTAAAAATAAATTGAACTAACTGAAACTAAATTGATCAGTTTATTAGAAGAAGGAGTCCATAATATATACCGCCTATGGCTACAAAATGCCTAAATTTATCCATGATTTTATTGCCCGGGATTTTCTTATTTTCACTGAGAAGCACAGCTAGGACATTCGATTCACACCCTATCACACAGCCTTGGTCTTTTTGAGTTGTCTTTTATTATTGGCGGTAAAATTTGGCGATTTATTTTTATCTCTGCGCATTCATCGATTGGCTGTTTAGTCTGCACGACCACCATTCTTCTTTTCTTTAGTTGCGCGAATTCGTGAAAAATGCGATATATAAGATTCTGCTGGGTATTGTTATTGGAGGTGATTCTTGCGCCATTTCGCCGTTCTGACAGTTAGGTTGATGGTTCTTGTATGAATTGCAAATCGTCCGTTGTAATGTTTCTACATTTGCACCGGCGCATAGAAAAATGCCTTTTTAAGGCTCTTTTTCCAAAATGACGGTTCTTAAAGGGCTTACTGTTGTCGCCTCAATGATAAGAATAAATTTATTTTCGCTTTGTTTGTACTTTCGTTTCGAAAATGTATTCAGTAATTGTTTAGTTGAAAACTTTTTCGTAAGACCAGCATAATCTCAGACTTCAAAATAATCTAAAATACATTAAAACAATTTTGATTGAAACAAGCATCTTATTATTTTTAAATATTTATACAATCCCTATAATTATTACTTCTTTCTCATTTAAAACTCAGTTTCATAAAATATTTCTATATAACCAGTAGTTTATTTTTCTCTGTATAGGGAAAACATAAAACATTATTCTAAAATAACTCTTTATGTTTTCAAAATTTTTCCTTTTCTTTTCGAATTTTACATTTTTTTTCCTTTTTTCACACCGAAGCTTAGATAGAGAAGATACTGTAACCATTAAAAAATTAAACTTCGACATTTTGATGAATTTTTACGTTTTCAACTCAATGAGTCACGAGTTTAAAATCGTATTTGTCTGTGAACAAAGTAATTCTAAACTGGAACAATCTATGTGAACAATGTATAATTTGTTGTCCTTTTTGCAAAAATATTACGTTTTCTTGAAGTTTCGGTCGAAATTCTTCAACAAAATGCTTTGTTTGCCTGCTTGAATCTTGTGATCATGGAAATGAAAAATACATTTAGATGAGATTTTTGACAAAATCTGGCAATTAATCTAGTTTTAATGTTAAATATTCGTTAAAAATAAATCGGTTCATTAATACTTAATTTCAATAACTAAATATGCAACAATCTAATAAAATTCCTTTTAGCATATCATACTCGTATCAAATGTATAAGTTTTCAATTTTTAGATTAGATGACCGAAGAAAAATATTCCAACCTACTGAGAAATTTGATGGGTAATTAAACTTGTTGGTTGAAAAATACACAATAAATATATGAAAACTTTATTATAAACTCTTACAGTTATGTTGATTTTTTTAAAGGAGATATCTTATTGACACAGGAATTTCTTTAATACTTGTTTCCTGCATTAAAAGGAAATACAATGTCATTCATATTCATTTTCCTAAGTTTTAAAGAACATTCGACATTTCGATTAAGTGGCAAACTTTCATTAAATTTGTGAATAATTATAAGAGAATTATAATAATTACCTAAATACATTAAAATAGTAAGTATTATGTATTATTTAATAACAAAATTATATATTATGTATTATTAATTATATATTATGTATTATTAATTATATATTATGTATTATTAATTATATAGTATGTATTATTAATTATATATTATGTATTATTAATTATATATTATAAGTATTATGTATTATTAATAACGAAAGTAACCAGACTAATATTTTTGATTTTAATTTTAATGTAAAAAGATCTATGAATAATAATGAAACATGCAAGATAATATCTGCGAAATCTAATATTTTACATTACAATAATGCACATGGAGTAAAAATATATGGAATCTATCAAAAATATAATTAATTTATAATCAATGCCGTCAACTTGACTAATAAATACAGTCTCAGATAATTATTTTTAAGCATTATAATGTATTCTATTATATTATCTTAATCTATTAATTAATGTATAATTTTGTGCATTCGTTATTTCATACTTGTGGAGGTTTTGCTAGTAATTTTTCTAACAAAATGTCCCATGTTGAATTCCATAATAATTATGTATTAATAAAAAATGGATTTAGTAAAAAAAATTTGATTAATAAACTTCTAAAATTTTTCTGATAATGTAGGAAATCAGAACACAGCCGTAAAGGCATAAAAAGTTGATTCCAACAAATAAGGATATTGTGCCATAATGATTTTAAAAGAAAAAAAGAAGAATTTTGAAATATTCATTAAAAATTAAAAGAGGAATCTGATGTAAATTCTAACTGAGCAAGAATAATTCTATCAGCATTTTTAGTTTTTCAGATCTTTACTGTAAAAACAGGATTTTTAACAAAAATAATAATACATTTTTAATAACAATAACAGTAAATACATTATTTTTTGTTTGAGTAAATTATTAAAAGTATGCTGATTTTTTTGTTATTTTAATTATTTCCCGTTCTTTATTAAAGAAACTAGGTGAATAAATTGACTGTGTGCATTTTATTTTGACAAATAACTTATTAAATAATTTTGTTAATTATATCGTTATTTTAAAGAAGTAAATAGAAAAAAATTAATCAAATTTGGCCATTTATGAAATGTACCGTTTGAAAAATTATCCATCGATTACTTATAAACCATCGATTACAAAAATTATCCCTTTTTTAATTCTATACTGATATTTTGATAATACTAACTTATTTATATTTTAACAAATGAAAATTGAAGTACCAAACGAAATATTTCAAATAGAAAAATTACGTTTGCAGTCATATTATATTTTAAAATCATATTTTCTTTGAAGGATCTTTCATCATTACTCCGTTAATTTCTTATCAAATGGAACTTTGATTTTGTATTAAATATTTAGGGAGTAAACCATGCACGCATTTAAAAGCTAGGAAGTCTTGATATCTTAAAAGTCAAATGGTTTAACATCATCATTTGAAGTACCTCATGCGAATCCTCTAAAGTATCATTTTTAAATTTAAGTGGAGGCAAGCGACAAGTGTGGCCAATATAATGATCTCAACTGTATCTTGAAATGTCAAAACTCCTTTACAGAGTTCTCATTACTTCCATTCATCTAATGAACTTTCAAGAGAAATGGTCGAAAGCAACTTTAATGTCGATTCTGTATAGGTTATTTGTATATGATTAGAATTCCAAACACATTAAACAGCTCAGGCATATAAGTGTGTGTTCATTTGTAAGAGAAACGGATGGGTAACAAATACATTTCCTTTGATGGAGAATTTGTTATTCATTTAAATTGTAGAATGTTCTTTTATTTTGCATCACAACTCTTTTTTTTTTTTTTTTTTTTTTTTTTTTTTTTTTGCAAAAACTGAAAAATGAGATTGTTCTGATGGTTAATTTCAGTACGAAAATATATCTAAGGGGAATTTTTATGAACGCATTAAACAAGCATGATTTTTTATAATCTTCTGATTAAATCTATACTATGTGCTGTAATATTTTCTTTTACTTTTGTAATTATTTATTTTACTATATTTTTGTTAATAATGTAAATATTTGTTTAGTGAGTTCTAGATTCTTTTTTATTTTAATTTCTATAATGTTCTCTTCCTTTGTTTTCTACTTACGGGAAATATTAATTCTCTTAAGCAAAGCGATTTAATTTTGTCAAAAATGTTTTTGTGTGGTACGGCAAACGCTTTTATCTTTTTTCTCGAGGCACATTTTATTCTTAAGTTAATTTTTACCACAGTATAATTCTATTTTTATTTCATTTTTCATTAATACTTTTTTCCTTTTTTTTTTTCTTTTTATATTTTGAATATACTTTAAGAAAGAAAAGGAAAAAAAAAACTTAATAAATTAATTTCTGGAACTTCGTGTGGCTTGAGTAATTATATATATCTTCTTTATCTTCAAGACTTTGTTTTCATATACTGCTCGAAGAATTTTTTTATAATGTAATATAAACTGTTCGCCTATGTAAGCTATGTTTATCCCTTCGTTTAATTTTAAATTTCCGCATTTCTATTTAAAAAAAAACATAAAATTAAATTTTGGGGAATTCTAAATTATACATGTGCAGCTGACTTTTCTAAGAAAAATTGATAAATTAGAGATTTTTATCTGTTTTTTACATTTTATTCTTGAATAAATTTATTTAAAACTAGCAGATATACGTGACATTCCGCTGGAGAAAAATACTTTTACACCTAATAGTTTTATTATTAAAAATATTTTAAATAAAATAGTTTAATTAGAAAAATCCTATTTTAGCCTGAGATGTTTTTAATATAAAATAATGATCCTTGTTGAAAATCACCTAAGCCTAATTTTCTTCATGAGTTATTAAAAGCTTTTAAAGAAAGATAAAATCTTAATTAAACTTTGAAAGTAGAGCTCAAAATAAATGAATGAAATAGTTTAAAATAATTGCAAAGTTTTCATTCAAAACGAGTGGCAATATTAAATACAGAATAATTTTTACGTGTGAAAACATAGCTTCTAATTAGTAAAAAAAAATGTTTAATTAATAGTGCACAATGGCTAATTACAGTGGAATATTCGCTAAAAATTTGTTTATGCTTCAGAATACTTTTGGATAAAATTTCAAGAAACTCTAATAAATTTTAATCTTTTTGAGAATATGTTTGCAAATTTAACCATTATGCAGAAATTCAGATTAATACAAAATCGCTGCATTCGGCATATACAGCCTGAAGAAATTAGATTTCACAACAAATTTTGCAAAGAAATATACCAACAGAAATGAGAGATATTTTCAAGAAACCTATGTTTTATGTTTCATAAAGCAGGAAATTTCAATGAATTTTGTTGTCTAATTTTGATTCCTTTTTTAATATCCCCAATATAAAAATACAGAATCAATAGATTATTTTAATTAGTAATGATATATCTTCTCGGTGAGATATATATTAAATAGTACTACTTGTGATCTCTATTCTAATGCCTTACGTTATCTTATTTTATTTCATACTAGCCGCCTTTGGCGACCAGCCGGTTCACCAATCTTAATGTTCGTTTAAATTTTAATAATTAAATAGGTTGAACCGGAGTTTAACCCCCTTCTTCGCCAAGTTGCGATAACACGCCAAAGCTGGCAATCTTTATTATGCACTATAATTGAACATCTGCTCCTTTGATTTCGAACATTTCGCAAGGCCATTGTTGGCGATTTTTAAAAATTGTGCCAAGCAGGGGGTTAAACTCCGATCGTACCATTAAATATTTTACGCAATTCCAACTTTAATAGATTCTTCAGCAAAATATTTTAAAACTTCAAATTTTGATAGTCATATAATTCACTCATAATATTATGAAAGCCTTCAGTCATAACGTGATATGTATATCTCTAATTTTCTGTTATCCCTAGTAGAATTTAAGCTTTAAATTAAAGTGCAAATGATCAATCTGCAATTAATATAATAATATTTTTTACTGAAACAAAGCCTTTTTTTAATAATATGATTAGTGATAATAGAGTCACTTAGCGTTTAAACTTTATGGGCACTAAAGAATATCTTTCTTAATTTATGTAATATCTCAAGAATTTGTCAACAAAATTTTCTCAGATTCATCATGAACAGATCGATTCATTAACAATGCTTAATTTTAACTGCATCAAACACTAAGAAAATAAAATGAATCGTTTAAAATAATCGGTCGAAAACAGGTTTAAAAAAACTACTTAAAAAACGATGTACTTAAAACAATAAGCATATACAAAACAATAAATATATAACTAACATAATTACAATTTAATTACAAAAGCATGCAACTAACCTAAAAAAAATTTAAATCATTGAAAACAGGTTAAAAATAACTACTTAAAAAATGATGTACTTAAAACTATAAGCATATACAAAAATTTATAACTAACATAAATACAATTTACTTACAAAAGCATGCAACTAACCTAAAAATAATTTAAATCATCCGTTGATAATGGTTGTCATGGTAACAATCAGAACATAATGCGCATGCGTGAATTTTCTTCCCTATTTACGGTAACGGAACTGCGTGAATTTTTCTGCGGCAGTTGGGGTAACGCTATGCAGATTAGACATTTTTAATTTCCTATATTCTGTGTTATTTTAATTCAAAACTACTTCAGAATGAATCTGAAACATGGATTAATTAACAATGTTTAATTTTAAATGCATCAAACATTAAGAAAATAAACAGAATCGTTTGAAATAATCCGCCGAAAAATGTTAACCCTAGCCTCATTAATGTTGGGAGAAAAAAAATCCTGAAGCCTTTCTCATTTGGCGGTGGGGAAAATGGAAGATTTGTTTGGCGGGAAAGTTAGTTTTTAATTAATAATTAAAATTCTAATTAAAATTTTTAAAAAAGGGACCCCAGGTGCACATTCCTGACCTCTAAGGTATACATGTACCAAATTTGATAACTGTATGTCAAATGACCTGGCCTGTAGAGAGTCAACACACACACACACACATTGAGCTTTATTATAAGTACTATCCGCCTTTGGCGACCAGTCGGTTCGCCAATCTTAATGTTCATTAAAATTTTAATAATTAAATATTTTATGCAATTGCTACTTTAATAAATTCTTCATAAAAATATTTTAAATCTTCAAATTTTGATAGTCATATAATTCACTCATAATATTATAAAGGCCTTCAGTCATAAAGTAACATGTATCTCTCAAAATTTCTGTCAGCTTTTGTAGAATTTATGCTTTAAATTAAGGTTGAAAGGATGAACTGCAATTAATAAAATAATATTTTTTACTGAAACAAAGCATTTTTTTAATAATTTGATTACTGAAAACAGAGTCACTGAGCGTTTAAAATTTATGGGCACTAAAGAATATCTTAATTCGATTAATTAACAATCTTTAATTTTAAATGCATCAAAGACTAAGAAAATAAACAGGATCGTTTAAAATAATCGGTCGAAAACAGATTAAAATAAACCACTTTAAAAACGATACACTTAAAACTATAAGCATATACAAAAATATATAACTAACATAAATACAATTTAATTACAAAAGCACATAACTAACTTAAAAATAATTTAAATCAAGTCCGAATCCGTTGTCAACAACCAGAACACATGCGCATGCGTGAATTTTCAACGCCAGTTTCGGTAACGCAAATGCGTGCATTTTTCTACGCCAGTTCTGGTAACGCTATTCAGATTAAAAAAATTTTAATTTCCTTTATTCTGTTTTATTTTAATTCAAAAGTATTTCAGAAAGAATCTCAAAGATAGATTAATTAATAATGTTTAATTTTAAATGCATCAAACATTCAGAAAATAAAGAGAATCGTTTGAAAAAATCGGCCGAAAAATGTTAACCCTAACCTCTTTAGTGTGGAAAAAAAAAACAAAAAAACTGAAGCCTTACTCATTTGGCGGTGGGGAAAATGAAGATTTTTTTGGCGGGAAAGTTAGTTTTTAATTAAAAATTAAAATTCTAATTAAATATTCAAAAAAAGGGACCCCAGGTGCACATTCCCGTCCTCCAAGGTATACATGTACCAAATTTAGTAGCTGTAGGTCAAACGGTCTGGCCTGTAGAGCGCCAATACACACACACCCACACCCACCCACCCACCCACCACACACACACACACACACACACACACACACACACACACACACACACACACACACACACACATTTAGCTTTATTATAAGTACTATCCGTATTTGGCGAACAGTCGGTTCGCCAATGTTAATTTTCGTTAAAATTTTAATAATTAAATATTTTATGCAATTCCTATTTTAATAAATTCTTCATAAAAATATTATAAATCTTTAAATTTTGATAGTCATATAATTCACTCATAATATTATAAAGGCCTTCAGTCATATAGTAATATGTATCTCTCAAAATTTCTGCCAGCTTTTGTAGAATTTATGCTTTAAATTAAGGTTGAAAGGATGAACTGCAATTAATAAAATAATATTTTTTACTGAAACAAAGCATTTTTTTAATAATATGATTACTGATAATAGAGTCACTGAGCGTTTAAACTTTATGGGCACTAAAGAATATCTTTCTTAAGTTATGTAATATCTCAAGAATTTGTCAACAAAATTTTCTCAGATTCATCATTAACAGATCGATTCATTAACAATGTTTAATTTTAAATGCATCGAACTTCAAGAAAATAAAATGAATCGTTTAAAATAATCGGTCGAAAACAGGTTTAAAAAAACTACTTAAAAAACAATGTACTTAAAACTATAAGCATATACAAAAAAAAAAAAAATAATATATAACTAACATAAATACAATTTAATTAAAAAAGCATGCAACTAACCTAAAAATATTTTAAATCCTTGAAAACAGGTTAAAAAAAACTACTTAAAAAACGATGTACTTAAAACTATAAACATATACAAAAAATATATAACTAACATAAATACAATTTACTTACAAAAGCATGCAACTAACCTAAAAATAATTTAAATCATCCGTTGATAACGGCTGTCATGGCAACAATCAGAACACAGTGCGCATGCGTGAATTTTCTTCGCCAGTTACGTTAAGGAAAATGCGTGAATTTTTCTACGCCAGTTGGGGTAACGCTATGCAGATTATACATTTTTAATTTCCTTTATTCTGTGTTATTTTAGTTCAAAAGTACTTCAGAATGAATCTGAAACATGGATTAATTAACAATGTTTAATTTTAAATGCATCAAACATTAAGAAAATAAACAGAGTCGTTTGAAATAATCCGCCAAAAAATATTAACCTTAGCCTCATTACTGTTGGGAGAAAAAATCCTGAAGCCTTACTCATTTGGCGGTGGAGAAAATGGAACATTTTTTTGGCGGAAAAGTTGGCGGTGGGGAAAATGGAAGATTTTTTTGGCGGGAAAGTTAGTTTTTAATTAATAATTAAAATTCTAATTAAAAATTCGGAAAAAGGAACCCCAGGTGCGCATTCCCGACCTCCAAGGTATACATGTACCAAATTTGGTAGCTGTATGTCAAATGACCTGGCCTGTAGAGCGCCAACACACACACACACACACACACACATTGAGCTTTATTATAAGTATAGATTATTTTGAAATAATGCATTTTGAGGGTTGAGTTTTAGTCGCCCCTTAATAAAAAAGGATGCCAAAAGTAGCTATAATCAAGTGATTGGTAAAATAATGAGTAGAAGTGTTTTAAATAATTTCTAGTGGGAAATGAAATAGATTTTGTAAATAAATAAATAAAAACGGCTCAATATTATTTTGGTAAATAACATTCGCGTGGGAACCAATAAATTCTTACACACGATTACAAATCATTGCGTAAAGTTTATCAGAATATTTATTACCCTCTACATATGTTTATATTTCATTCGTTTTTATTTTTTTCTCAAAAGCATAATGAAAGACTTAATCTCACTTCAATTGCTTACTTCTTTATTTGTTGTAGATTATTTTTATATGCAATATTAGAATGCAATTAAAATAGTGTTCTTTTCCCTGTATACTGATGTGCATAATGAAAATTTCTGACTAAAGAGCGTATAGAATATAGAAGGGTCATGGTAAGATATATCATAATAATTAAATAATAAAACAAAAATCTGAAAATAATCTGTAAGACTATAATTTCGATGGAATTAAAAATTATGATTATTTAGAAAAAGGAACAACCTTTAAAAATCACATTTGATAAGTTAAATTTCTCTATAAATAAGTGCTTAAAGGAGAAAACAAATAGTTTTTAGTAAAGATAATGAGACACCGTAAACACACCTCACCTTTCATCGGGTATAGTCTCTTCAAATTAAAAACAAAACATTTATAACATACCAAATTTCTTTTTAACTTCCTGGATTACTAAATTGATGATGAAATCCTAATGTACATTACTTAAATTTTTTTTTCACCTTAGATGGCATTACTTCGAATTCACTCTTTATGAATTTATGGAAATTTCAAGTTTTCATTAATGATGTTGCGAAACACTAGTCAAATGATCAAGAAGATAATTTCATTTGCATCTTAAAATAAATAAATAAAAGCTTAAGGATAAAACGAAAATTTTTCAGTAAAGATAATAAATAGTATAATCACATCCTTAAATTTCCTCGATTGTATTCTCTTCAAATTAAAAATAAACATTGATAAAAGAATATACTTTCTTTTAATTTTCTGTGTTACTAAATACATGAGAAAATCGAAATTTATTCTACTTTTAATTTTTTTCTAACCTTAGGTGCCATTACTTCGAATTCACTGTTTATGAATTTACGGATTTTCGAGTCTCCATTAATGATGTTGTGAAACACATAAAATGATCAAGAAAATCATTACATTTGCATCTTAAAGTAAATAACTAATAGCTTATGAAGAAAATGAAATTTTTTTAGTAAAGATAAAGGTTAGCATAAACAAATCCTTAAATTGTATCAGTTATAATCCTTTCAAATTAAAAACAAAAGATTAATAAAATAACGTATTACTTTTTTCATTCTGCGTTACTAAATAGATGAAGAAATTCTAATTTATCTTACTTCAAATTTTTTTTAACCTTAGGTGCCATTACTTCGAATTCACTGTTTATGAATTTACGGAGTTTTCGAGTCTCCATTAATGATGTTGCGAAACACTAGTCAAATGATCAAGAAGATCATTTCATTTGCATCTGTTCAAAGTGTCGGACAGGCAATAATTGCAGTGCAAGACTAGAATATTAATTTCCGTCTGCCAGAAATCTGAATGAGATGCCAGAAAAGTAATTAAAGATTTGAAGACAATTCTTCCAATTACCTGCAGAAATTCCCTGGCCGAGTGAAATGTTTGAGTTTCTCTTTGATGATTTTCTCCTTGGAAATTCAATTTTTTTTGTGATAATTACATTCTCAACCTTCGAGCGATTATATTCATTGCTATTTCTTTGCAAAATTTTGATTGTTTTTAGAAATAAAATAAAAGGTTAGTGACATTGAAAATTCGTATTTTTGGTTATGTTAAAGTTGTTATGTTAAGTTAGTGTGGTTAATATTGCTTGCAGTGATTTTATTGATTTTTTTAATTTTGCAGTTTTTATTTGAAGAACAAAAGTTTTCTATGAATTATCTCTGTCAATTAATGTTTCATTGTAGATATTAAAATATGTTGGAAAATGCTACAAACTATTTATTTTCTTTCTAAAATACATTAAAAATGTTTTATTTAAACTGCTGTTCCTTGTGTTCTTTTTAATGTTAAAACTAACTTTAGTATATCTCACATTGATTACATTGAAAAAGGAAAAATAAATAAATAAATAAATTGATGTTTATATGGGGAATTTTGAATATTCTTAAATAAAAGCTGGAGACTTTCTAGTAAATGCCAATAATATAAATAAATCTATCATGTACATATTTTCTTAATCATTGAATTGATTTATGAAATTTGTTGAATAATATAATTGATTGACGGAATACAAAATTCTTTCTTGCTTCGTACCCTTCCAGCGGAGAAAAATTTAAAAAAAAATCCTCAACTTTAAAGTTGTCATAAAAAACTCCACCGATTTTAAAATTGTTATAAGAAAACCCACTTATTTTAAAGCTGTCATGAAAAAACACCCCACCAACTTTAAAGCTGTCATAAAAAACACATCCATTTTAAAACTATCATAAAAAAAACCTCTTTGTAAGCTAAAAAATTACTAAAGAAGTATAATCTTTTATTTTATTTTTTTATTTTAGAACTATAAATGGTAATTAAATAGAATTTGATTTTCTTTATCGGAATTAAATTTATATATAATTCAGATATTAAAGATAAAATTTAAAATATGCCAATTTTTTTTTGAGAATTTTCGAGAATTAAGTTTTTACATTTCTAATAAAATCAATCAAACATATTTCTCCAATACAATACTCCAATTTCTCCAATACAATACTCCAATTTCTCCAATACAATACTCCAATTTCTCCAATACAATACTCCAATTTCTCCAATACTTCTCCAATTCATAATTTTATATAAGATTAAAATTATTCTTTTAACGTATCAAAATGGATAACACTAATTTGTCCTCATGCATTGGGGCATCATCTATTTAACAGCAATTCAGGTTCTTTTTATAAATAATATTTTTTTTCTACAGAAAATATCTCAATGTGTAAAATATGGTACATCTTCTAACTTTTGAGTAAAATAGGCACTGCTACTAAAACAAAGCTTTGGATTTTTATTTGAAAGATGTTAGGAAATAATTACTTAAATTATTTATTGCAGGAGATCCTGTAATGCAAAATCTGTCACTCTGTTTTTATTTACTATAATTTTCTTATCTTGCATGGTAAACGAAACATGAAGAGACTAGTTATACTAATGCCCCGTTTTAAAGCTACACTAAGGCTATTTTGTAACGGAATGGAAATTTTGAATCGTGGTCAGATTTCAAGGACGACACCTGATCTGGCAACCCCTCTCCATCTCCAAATTTTCACACCACACCAGAGTAACATGTTACAGACTCACTTACACGACAGTTTTTCGGTGGAATCTGGTCTCGAACCGGCAACCCTCCGGTTCCGAGAGCGAGACCTTGCCAACAGGCCACCGCGACCCAAACACAAAGCGGCAGCCCCAAGTAAAAAAAATCTAATTTTAGATGCCAGACAATATGCTTAATTATTTTTACTTCATGGCACTGATATTTAGAGAATCGACACTATTCTTCAAGTGTGTGATTTTACTTCGAGTAATTACTTGAACGCTGTATTTTAATTTAAAGTAACAATGAAGACTTGAGGATGAATGCAGAAGAACAGATTAAAATACTTACAGAAATCTATTTTGAACTTTTAAAGCAAAAAAGAATAAATAAAATATGCAAACAAATACTTAAATGGTATCATATAGAATAATTAAATGCTTATTTATTTTCTCTTTAAGGTGGCTTTATAAACGTGAATTATATTTGGCGTGAATTATATTATATTAGTATTAATAAATTTGAAAAAGATGGTATATAACTGAATATATATTTTATTGCAAACCCTTCAATATTAAAATACCTCTCAGCCTTTTTTATGTACCCTCGAACTCCATTTCAGGCAAAAATGAAATGACAAAATCTAATTTGGTTAGGGAACTCTCGACGTCTTATATGCCATCGAAAAATATTTCAAAGATATCTGATCTCATATTTAATGATAACAGACTTCAGATCCCTGAGGAGTATTCTGTATTTCGATTTCTTTAGATGGCTTTACCATATTTTGATAGAGTTCTGAAGAGTAGGAATGTCTTTTTCATCACACAGAAATACCTGGCCAGATATACTAACCGACATCGGAAACTCAAAAGGCTTACGTATCCCATTTCCATATACAAAAAATTGGCCAATTATTTTTGATATTTACATAGATTTTCCTGAATGTAGAATTTTCTCCTCAAGACAATTACCATATTTTTTTCTATTTTCTTTTATGTCCTCTATATCACATTTAGAAGTTATAAAAAAAGAAATAAATAATAAAAAGTAAATGAAGATTATTTTTTTTTAAATGAATTGAATCTTAGTAAATAATGATTACAGACTTATGGCTCTTAAGGAATATTTTGAGATTCGGTTGCTCCGCAAACAGTCACGAGTCACACAATATGTAGAGTGATCAGTTGTAGTGTATTAGTTGCTAGTTTTACGTTTTAGGAATCTTTTGTACTGAGTTAGTTACTAGATTCAGGTGTTTTTATGATTTACTTTTTCTATTGCCCTTTTCGATTAATCATATTGCCTATTTATTTCGTCGTTGTGAACAAAAGTACATTATATTTACACACTGAATTGAATTTTCTTCCTTTTAATTCAGACAATTAAACATACATCTGTTTTACTTTATTTCTTAAAAACTAGTTTAACCGAAAATAGATTTAAAATTCTTTAACTGCTAAAATGCTGAAAATATGTTTCGTATATTTATGCTCCTATTTTTTTAAGTGCAAATATTTACGAGGCTGGATTATATAAATAATAATTTATTATTAATGTAGTGTTTTGCTGTATATAAGCATTTAGATACATTGAAAATTTGTAAACATTTTATATGGAAAATTATTTCTTAAGATTAGAATTAAAAAGGACAACTCAAAACTTGCAATCATAAATATAAATAAATTCTTAAGAATAAAAAACAAACAAACTTAAAGATCTTTGAAAATGCTATTTATTTATATTTCTTATGGTCGCGTAGCGAAAACTTTAAAATATAATTCATACATTCTATATAATATCGAGATTTCGAATCTTATCATAAAATACAGCCGTATTTCCTTTTTTTAAGTACATAAGGAATGCATCTGATTCAATTACATTATCCTGAAGAGCTTATTCAGAACTTTAATTGCCTCTTAAAAAGCTATACTTTTTTCATTGAACATGTTTATGCTTTCCAATAAGTTGTATAGAATATATATCATTGCATTAAGGTAAGGAAAAAAAAGCAGAGTTTATTTAAAGTGAAACTATAGAGTTTCCAATTAAATTCTTTAAAAAGTTAAATACACTTCTTTTGTGTTTCCATGGAAAAATCCTTTAAAAACATGCTCAAAGTTTGTTTAAGTCATAAACAAATTTTTCTTTTGTAATATAACTTCTTCCTGACTCAGCTTCCTGGTTTACTTAAATTAAAACATGTAAAAACTAACATAAAATTATTCTACTTGAATTCATGATTGTTTAACTATTTATTTATGAAGATATAGTTTTCCATTTCTTACTTGATGTGCTATTTTGACATGTTAGGCTTCTAAAAGTCAGTGGTAGGACAATATTTTAATAAATTCACATATTGATTATTTATTAGTTGATTTATTTTAATTCCCACCACTGTCTGATGCTAAATGAGAGAAAGAATTTTGTTGTTAATTTTAAATAAATCTCAGCATGGTTCTTGAAGACAGAACATTTATTAGACATAGATAAGAAAAGAACACAGGTATTGACGCTTACGCACACAGCATGTTAAGCAAGTAGTACGCTGGAGAAAAAATAGTTCACTCGCTTCATCTCAACACACTCCTCCTTCGAGTGATATTTTTCAAGCATTTATAATAATATACATAAAAAATCAAGTACGCACAATAATACAAAAATTAAGAAATTAACGGAATATTTTTCACAGAATATTTTAGCTTTTCATCACTTACAGCTTTTGTAAGAAAATCTGCAATCAACCATTCTGTTTGAACATATTCTAATTACATTGTTTTCCAACAAATCTTTCATAAAATGAAAAGGTAAGTACATATGTCATGATTTGAAGATCTGGTGCACATAATTCACTGAATTGCTGCTTGACTATCTAAGTTTAAGTTTACAGCATTATTTATACATTGTTTACAATTTAACTCATATAATATTTACTGTTCAAATAATGTCTTTACATATTTCAGAAATAACAAATAACTAACCTTCATACGTTGCGAGACTGACACTTTTTTGTTTATGACATTATCATAAAATTAATGAATTACCTAATGGAATTAGATCACCAGAGAATTATTTGCCATTTTCTGCATTCCCCCCACTAGCATCAGAAATTGCATTAAGAAAACCAAACTTTCTGTCATAAAACATTTTTTTATCTTTTGAAACCCATTAAATATCTTATTACTCATTTAGCCAAATTATAATGCCTTTTTTCTGGTTTATGATTAAATTGTGACAAATATGTTGTTACAAATGATAAATTAGGCCATGTTCTATTAGCTAAATATAAAAGTTCACCAATTAATTTTTGATACATCGCGATATAAATCAGTTCATTTATAGAAGGAAAACTCTTTTCTTCTCCTTTTACAAGTGGAGTTTTAACACTTTTACATTTTTCTATATTGTGTTTAATCAATAATGATTCAATATATTCAGACTGACACAAACACATACCATTTTCATATTTAATAATTTCTATGCCTAAAAACTTACCGACTTTGTTCTCATGTAATTCAAAAATGCTTATGATTCTATTTACAATCTCTTGATACATTTCGTCATTATTAGAAAAAAAATGCTAAATCACTTGATACATTTCATCATTATTAGAAAAAAAATGCTAAATCATCTACATACATAATACAAAAATATTTTTACCAGTTGTTTTAATGATCAGAAGCCAGTTGTAACCGTCGAAATTTTTCTAAATCACTTTTTCTAGTCATATACCAGTTTCTACCAGATTGTGGTAAGCCCTAAATACTCTTTCGCAACTTACAAACTTTTTCATCTCCAATTAATTTTTCATAACCAGGTGAAGATAACATATAAACAGTTTCTTCAATATCACTATATAAATAAGCAGTTTTAACATCAAAGAACTTAAAAAAAATAGATTTAATTTAGATGTAAGTGCCATTAACATTCTGAAAGATTCACTATTTACAATGGGTGAATAGGACTCGGAATAATCTTTATTTTTTATTTGATTAAAACCTACTGCTACAAGTCTCACTTCGTATTTTGTTTCACCAGAGTTATCTTCTTTTAAAGAATATACTCATTTGCTTTTTAATAATTTTGCATTTGAAGGCTTGTTTACTATTTCCCAAACTTCGTGTTTATTTAACGAATCCAATTCATTTTTCATTCCTATCTCCAAGTTCTTCCAATCGGCACTATTTTTTGTCTCTAAGTGTGTATTCGGAATGTTATGAACTACATTAGCTGACATTTGTTTAGATTCGAGCCTTTCCGAACGTCTGACTGGGATCTGATTTACGATATTATTACTACTTGACTCAACATCTGGTGTTTCGTTTTCATCCCCCATAGCGGCGTCTCACTGATGCAATGTTCCACTATGGTATAGAATTAATGAATCGTTGTTCTCACCTGTCGATGCGGCAGGAATTTATAAACTAGATATTTCGCTTTTTGTTTTTTGATGTATCTCCCATGTCTCTGATGATGTTTCAAGAAAGGAATTAATATCTCAAATTTCTGCTTTCGTTTTCCCCAAGTAAGTAATACTTTTTAAAGATTCATTGAATTTAACTGATATGTCTTCTATTATTTTTCGGCTTTTAATGACATAAATTCGCTAACCATTTTTTTCTAGCATATCCTAGCATTATATCACGTCTTCCTGGAACTTCAAATTTATTTCTCATTACTTTCGGAACGTGAAAATAAGCCACACCACAGCCTATTTTTTTGATAATTTAATTTAAGTTAAGTTCTATCCGTCGAAATTTCAAAGGGTATTTTTTCTTTTCCTTTACAAGGGGTTACATTAGACACTTGGGTGCTACAATTAATGGCTTCAGCCCAAAATTTTAATAGACACTCACTTTCATATAATAAAGATCTAGCCCTTTCTAAATGGATGCGGTTCGATCTTTCTGCTTTACCGTTACTTTCACTATTGTACGGAATAGTTTTTTTTTTATGAAATATCCCTAAATTAGTAAGCATCAAATTGTTCAAGTTACAAATTCTAAGCCATTGTCAGTTCTAAATTTTTTAATTCTTTTATCAGTTATATTTTCATATTTGGCTTTAAATTACGAAAATATATTAAACACTCATTTTTATTTTTTAAGAAATAAGTAAAATACATATCGGAAAAATCATCTACCAATATCATGAAATATTTTGCGCCATCAAATTTCAGGATGAATAGGAGCAGACAGATCAGCATGAATCAACTCAAGAATTTCAGTACTTTGATTTACGTCAATGCAAGGATGAGTTTTTCTGGCTTTCTTACTTATATCACATCTAAAATCATTTATACCATTAAGATTAATATAATCTTTCATTTTAAACATATACTTAGGATTTAAATGACATAATCTGTAATGCCAAATCTCATAATTACTAGTGGATTGCTTAGAAAAGTAACACTCTAAATTATACAATGGTTCGAAATATAATTCTAATCTATTATTATTTTTAAATGCTTTAGTAACTGAATTATTATCTTTATCAAAAATCAACACACAGTTATTATTTGATTTAATTTTACAACCCTTATCCATCAAACTAGTTACTGACAATAAATTTTATTTTAGTTCAGGAACATAGCTAACATTAGTAATTGTTAAATTTATAGAATTATTACTCACGGTTTATGTTTTAATTGTTCCGACTCCCTCATACATAATTTTAGAGTCTTTACTTGCTAACAAATATCCTTTGTTTCAAGGATAATTTCTTCAAACAGCATATAGTCTTTGTTCATATGACATCCATACGAGAAGCTCCACTGTCCAACAATCATATTTTATCACTTAGGCTTTCTAGTTGATGAGAAGTGTTAAACACCTTATCACTAACACTTCGTTGCTTTGTTGACTGTTTGACATGGTGTTGTGTATTTCGCTTTTGATTATTTTCATTACATGGAACACTTAGACCAGTATTTTTATTTTTGTTAAAGCAGTCCTTGGCGATATGATTTGGACGTCTGCAGATGTAACAGAGCCTTGCACCTGAACTTTTTTTTCTAGAATAAAACGCATCGGCATTGATTCCTTCAGTTCGAGTACTTGTCGGCAAATAACAGGCATTTTCTTCTTCACGTAAAATTTCCAATACTTCATCCATTGACTTGTCACGTTGGGCTTTGAGAATTTATCTTACTTTAGAGATTTATCCTTTCAGTCCGCGTACTGTATAATAAACCAGCTCCGTATGTGTGACATCCAGTCCTAAAGAATAACACTTCGTATCCATTCCTCTTGCTCTGGCAACATAATCGTTTTACGATTCATTACTTTTCATTTGAAGATTTTTCATTTCATTGTCGGAATCTATTTTGCGGTGTTCTACTTGACCTGTGAATGTTGACTTTAATTTAACCCAAAGATTTCTTGAATTTTCCTCTGCTGCGAACTGTAGTACCTGTTCTTCTGACAATGATAACTTAATATAAGCAACGGCGTCAGAATTTTTCTGGTTCCATTCTGTTGCATCTGTTTTAGTTAGATTGTCTGGTTTCACCTCGAATATCACAGCAATCTTTTCAAACTCAGCGCTTCCTGTATTTTTAACGTAATAACATAATTAGTTCCATTAAGTTCAGAGACATTTAATTTATTCATGCTGATAATTTCATTTTACTCGCACAGTTCACTTAGAATTTTAACGAAACATAACCACTCTCTGCTACCAATTTCTTGTGAATTTTCAATAAATTTCAGCATGGTTCGTGAAGACGGCACATTTATTAGACATAGAAAAGAACACCGGCATTGACGCTTACGCACACAGCATGTCAAGCAGATCGTTGGAGGAAAGATAGTTCACTCGCTTCATTCCAACACATTAAAAAACTGATTCTAAAAATTTTTCAATTGTAATCTGACAGAAAAATTGAAAATAAAGTTTTTCTTATAGAAGAGAATGGAGAAGGTAGAAAATATTTACAAATTAAATTTGAGGAAGTTTATGCATTTATATGCAGACGTTAGCGTATTCTTTTTGACCAGTTTAAATCCTCTGTACTTTATTGAGATAGATTAGAAAAGGAATTAGTTTCTTTGTTTCTTAATGTATGACACTTGAAAAAGCATGAACGAAATTTGTTATTTTGGTATTCCATTATAGCGTATATTGACGATATTATATACTTTTACTATATTTTCATGAGACGCGAAAGACAAATTTTGAAATTATACTGATTGTAATACTTTTTGCATACACTGTTAAAATTCGCTGAAGGGCCAGAAAAATTGGTACAGACATTCATACTCAAATAAAGAAGCTATACAATTAAACATGTAACATAATATGGTTGGCAGATTCTATACTATTAGCAAAGCTATTAGATCGGTTCTTGCTGCTACAATGGCAAGTTATCAAGATTTCAGTGATTTTGGCTTAAAGGTCGACACACTAGAATTAGGAAAAAGTATCTTCGAGGTAGAGATGAAATTTGGATGTTCGAGTATGACAATTTCACAAGTGTTCATTGAATATCGAATAGCTAGTAAAACATCAATTCTCTGATATCGGTGAGATCAGAAAATGACTTTAACCCTCTGAGCGTTTTCATTCTACGTCTGAAACCTCTAAAAAGGGAACTAAACTTGACTAGTATTCTCTCTCACAATCGTTTCGGTTTTCCTAAAGAAATGTACAGCAAGCGCGAGCACTTTTTTCTTTCCCCTCTTCTTCTTCACGGGTGGTCTACAAACCCTGGGGTATGCGCAAATTACCGCTCATTCATGTCAGATCTTATAGCTTTCGTTTATGGCTAGAAAAGTCAGATGGTTTCTAGGAATAGTGTATGGGGATCCAGTTTTGTTGCTTTTTAACCCCGATAGTAGATAATATCGCTCTGTAAAAAGTTGTACAGAGCAAATATAAACAGAAGGGTTTTCTCTTAATTTTTGCTAGATATTTTAAGCACAGAAACTCTCATCGGTCTCACTATATATATAATATATAAAATAAGTAATTAATGAGGATTCAAATTCCATTAATATTCCTTTATTATTCTTTCAAATAAATCATTGTAATATTTTTTACTGAGTAATCAATATTTGAATAGCATTTGTCTAAAATTAGGACTAATCACAAATAGTTATGTCAATCAGATGTGTATAAATAACAATATAAAACCGATTTATCATTAAAATAGCATTATCTTCTATTATAATAAAATATGCAAATCAGCAAATTGATTGAGTAGCTTAAAAAATATACAAATCTAGAGCCATATGATTTGCTATTTATGTATTAATGACCCAGGCTCTAAAATATATCACATCAATTTTTTTAAAGTTCAATACTTTTTTTAAACATTTATTTATTGAAAAATAATGGCATATTCGCTTTTAAATGTTTCAAAATAATGAAAATTTCAATTAAAACCTCATCAAATATATCAGGGTAAATGCAGATTAAATGACCTTATTTAAAATTTATTTTTGAAATTATAGACTGTTCTATTGATTTTAAAATGTTTTAGAAATTTATTAAAATTATCGACTTTTTTTTGCTATTTTTTTCCCACCTTTTTTCACTATTTTGTGTGCATATTCAAAGAAATTGCTATCTTCAAAAATATTCAAAGGAACAAACAAATGATTCTTTTAAAATATTATAAAGGAGTATTTCATTCCTCGTAAATTTCGATACATTTATGATGTTCTTTAAAAAAATACAATGGACGTAATAATTTTCTAATTTTCGTGCATTCTAAAAAAGAGAACACTATATTTATTCATTGCTATTTCTGCTAGTTTTATCAAAAAAAAATTTAAATGACAAAAGTTTCAATTGTGCTTACATATTTTTATAAAATTTACTGTGGAAAAGTAATTGATGATTTAAATATGTAAAATTAAACTTGTAAAGCATATGTTGCATTAACGTATCTTTGCAACATTCCATTTTCTTTCTCTTTCTAATGATCGCTAGGAGTGAAGATAACAATCACCGAAAACATTTTTTTTAACAATAATTCATGACGATGGATTCAATAAAAGAATAAGCGTCTTGCTTTGGTAGGAACCGCAACAATTCCACAATTGAATTAAGAAATTTTATGTCTTAGAACTGTATTTGAAACAAAGTTTGGAAGTTTTAATTGCTTACTAGAAAAGTTTTTACTTTTGTTGATTACCTCCATAGACATTGTAAAAATATCAAACTATATAAGTAAATGGATTTAGTGAAGAAATAGTGATATTCGTATTTCAGTGAAATTGGGATGTATAAATTTTACAAATATTTGACAGCATAGTGTGAAAACTCTCGAAAACCAACGTAAGAGGTAACTGGTTCCTTATTTAGAAGTAATTACCGGTGTAAGCAATTACTTTCATTTATGAAAGTAGCCTTGTATCCAGAATCATTGACATTAGCCTTGAATCGGTTTTGAAATACACAAAAATAAAGTTTTTTTCTTTTCTTTCTTTTTTTTTAATTAGTAAAAAAATGTTTAGTAGTTACGCGTAGGACGTAAACACTTCTTATTTTGATTATAACTTAATAAACCGTATTCTAAATTATATTACAACAATTAACATACCTGGAAATCATAAATAACATTTACATCTCCTGTTATTTCCTCTAAATAAATCAATATTATGATGTTTGTTTTGAAATCTGTTTTATGATGATTTATGTCATGAGTGCTATGGTGATTTATTATATGATTATTCAGAGCAATTCAAAATAAATCTGAAGATCGCATTTAGTAAATAAACACATTCAATATTAGAAGGAATATATTAATCGCATACCTTAGTTCATTAAGTATGAAGCTATCTTTTACCATAACTAAATAATCACTGTTTGTATTTCGTTATTGAAAAGAATAATTCACAGATTCTCGAAATTTGATACTTACAAAATATGCCCAGTCTTAGAACATCACGTCATATTATTATCAAAAGTTGATTTTAGTTTTTAATCATATTTTTTGTCGAAAATTAATAATAGTGTTTAAACGATTACATCTACTGACTTAATTTCACAAACTTATCAAATTAAATCTTGATAAAAAAAAGCCTTTATAAAGCAGTTACTTTCTAATTTGTAAGCTATTCCATTGATTTATGGATCCCCCCCCTTTAAATCAGAAAGACCATCTCGCGATTAACCATCCGTGTGGCCCTAAGGCTCGTCTCACAC
The DNA here is from genome assembly GCF_947563725.1 of Argiope bruennichi. Lineage (NCBI taxonomy): Eukaryota > Metazoa > Arthropoda > Arachnida > Araneae > Araneidae > Argiope > Argiope bruennichi. Next base: position 55,771,607 of record NC_079159.1, on the reverse strand, counting down.
TATACGGATTCAAATGCCACCCGTGTCGCTATGAGTTTGGGCCGCCGTTTTTCTACAGACCGAACATTTTACTCAACTCAACATTTTACTCAACAGAACATTTTACTTACTGTACTTCTTGATAACTTCCAAAAGAACTAACCAAAAATTGAAATCTTTTTCACAGTTGTGTAGGATGTTGGATTTAATACAGGAAAACGCATTTTACTTTATAAAAACTTTATATAATTAAATAACAGCCATTTCAATAAAAAAAAGTTGATATACTTTTTAAATATTTTCAATGTGTTGCTTATTCTTGCGTTGTTTCTATATCCTCACAATAAGGACAATTATGAACAGAATTCAACAGCAAAATCCATTAAAAAAAGTAATAGAATGAAAATATTTTAAAAGGAAATACTTCACGTGACAACAAGAATAATAAACGCATTACTAAAATACACAAATTCAGTAATTTTAATTTTTTAAAGAGGAAATACATATATAGAAACCAATACTAAAAAGGAGCCAAGCAAAAGGAACAAAAGTATAAATTCATGGCCGCAGTATAAGCTCATAGAGGAATCATGAAGAGAAATCCATTTCAACCTCAAATTCCTGTCGCTTTCTTTTGTCACTTTATAATATATATTATATAAAGAACAGAAAATTTTTAATATATAAATTATTAGAATAATTAAAATATTATGCAGTATAGTTATACCGAATTATAATATTCATTTAACTAGTTTTAAGCATTACAATACATATCTGCTTCAGTAAAATATTTATAAACTTCAAGTATCACAGAACTGATTTTCGTAAAATTTATTATACAAAGTTATTCGCATGTTTCGCAGAAATTCTGTATTCACGTTCCCCAGCTCGCAGAGAAACATGGTTACAAAAAAAAAAAAAAAAAAAAATGTTTGAAACAAATTGTACCCATCCACAACGCTTGATACTTTATTTTTATAATTTATCAAATATATCTCCAAGCGGTAGAAAAAATTAATAAACTTGATTGAATTGTTGATGAATCATGCAGCCAAATAGTGGAAAGAAAGAATTTATTTATTTCAAAATGAAAATACATTAAAAAAAGGCGTTTTTTTCTTCTTTCGAAATTGAAAAATTATATAGAGCAGACGATCATTGATGATATATCTAATGGCCAATGGTTTTATTATGAAATATAAATTGACAGATTTGGTCGAATGACTGGGGCAAGTAGAATACCAAAAGGTTTTGGAAGTAATTCCGCCATAGACGTATCAACTGAATATACTGAGAAGATATTATATATATATATATATATATATATATATATATATATATATATATATATATATATATATATATATATATATATATATATATATATATATATATATATATATATATATATATATATATATATATATATATATATGATAGGTGATCATTGATGATATATCAATAGTCATTAGCCCTCATTTAAAAGGAAAATTAATATATGATTGACAATATTATTTATATAATTGGTTTAAAAAATAAACAATTGTTTCTCAAATTTCAGTTTAATATAGCATACTGGATATGGCTTAATCCCTTTTTTCAACACTTTAAAACCCTTTATTAACTTTTTTTTAACCTCCCCATTCAATAGCTTAGGTTAAAAAGGCTGAGCATTCACTAGGAATCATTCCAGTCAAAGAATTTGAGAAACGATTTCTTTCTTTATCGTAAATCAACATATAGACACCTTTCTATAATTAATTGTAATTAATTTATATGTAATCTTATCTTCAAATATTAGATAAACTGACTGATGAGAAATCTGTATGTAAAAGTCATGTATGCATGTACATGATATCCCAAAACGGAAGCATCGAGATAAATGTATCATGCAATTTTATCAAAATGTAGATTTGTATTAATTTTTTTAAATGTATTCTGACGAAGGATTTATTACACATGAGTGTTTAAATAATTATTTGAAATCACACGCACACATACAATATAGATAAATGAAGTTTGGTGAGTTGGTTTGATATCGTTATTGCGAATGTGTCGAATTTTTGCTCCAGTCTGAAAGGATAGGAAGACGCACCAAATTCATACTTGATTCTATTCAAAATGTGCTAAGAAATATGGATAGCGCTACACTGCATAAGCAGATGAATAGGAAAAAGTAAGAATGCTGATGCTACCATTGATCTTTACCTTGATTGTAAACCTTGGATTGCTTTTAATAATAATAATTGTTTTCCTGTTTGGGCCCAACAACCTTTAAGGTCGATCCTGCATTAGTGTGCAGTTTATGAAGTTTTCTTCCATAAGTAACACCAGCATCAGTAACAAAATCTGAATAAAGTAATGCAAAGTCATTTATTCGATAGGAGAAAATAGCAGGTTGTGATTTCAAGGCATAACTATGAATGCTAAGCTTTTGAATATTCAAAAATAATTTATTATCCATGCACCATTCAGGAATTTATCTGCACCATTTTGTATTAGAACATCCTTAAAAACGTATAGTTAAAACTCATTCTGTACTTAGCACAAGATTCACCAAAAGTTATCTCATTTATCCACTCAGATTTTATTCTATATTGAAGAATGCTCATTAACTTATCTACAAAAAAAAAAAAAAAATACTGCTTCAAAGACTTGTAAAATAAGAACAGAATTTTTGAACTACCTACTTATTTTTTTAGAAGTGTTTTAGAGATCTATAATTTTATCTAAGAAATATATCTTCTTTGATAAACTGTTGAAAAAATATCTTCAGATAGTTTACAATGTTAAGACTTTTACAATGCGATTCGTTTCTTAATATTCCTAACAAAATAAATCAAACCCTGAATTAAATTTATTTTACTATTTGCTTTCATCTACATCAAGGTATATTAAGACTAAATATTAATAATTTTCTGAATAGACATAATTCTTAAAAAAATGTTTTTGTTTCTTTTATGAATTTGAATGAAATTATTCTATTCAGTTCTTTAAAAAAAACTTTGAAAAGGAGTCGCATTATAAAAAATGACACATTATTCCAAATTTTTACAAGATAAGAGAAACAATATAATAATATATTTTATTATATTCTGTGAAATTTAGACTGCTTAAAAACGCAAAATTCATTTGCATCTGTTTACTTCGTGAAAAATAATTGGAGGTATAGATTAGCATAAAAATATAAATTTGAATCATAATAACAGTTGAACTAAGAATGAAAAATATATTTAATATTTTAACTATATATTGATGGCAATTTTTCAAATATATCCCTTTCGAGTTGCTAGTACTTCAATGTGATGTTTAATCACAAGTAAGCATAAAACTGCATTAAGAAAAAAATAACTCAATGGAACTTTGAGGCAACGCTTAGATCAAAGAAATCCTATCCCTATCGATATCAAACAAAAACTATTGAGACAAAATGCAATTTAAATTTAAGTTCACATAGAGCCATTATGGGAGACACAATTGGGGAAAAATTCCTGTTCCTCTTTTCTTGGGCGAGCCCTTTCCTTTTTCACCCCTCATTCCTCCATAACGCCGGCACCATCACAATGCCCCATGCCTAAAGGAATCTTCGGGCTCTCAGATCCTGTGACTTCCTTAAATGGCCGTAAAACTTCATTGTGTTGTCTCCCCTCCAATTCATCAAGATGTCGAAACTGGTAGGGGGAAAGAAATACGTTAAAATACGTCGACACCATCTGCGGTGCAGTAACACCCCTACGTGATTTTCAGTGCAAAACGAATCTGCATCGTTCGTTACCCTACGTTAAAATCCGTGAGGTGCACTTTAAAGACATCTATGGGGCTACGTCGAAATACGTGTGGAACCCTTAGAGGGTTAAAAGAATTGGACCATCAATGAATTGCGATAATCCTTAAACAAGATAGGTGTATAACACCTTTGGGAATTACCGTAGATTTTAACCGTTAAGCAGGTCATCAAGGATAGAAATTTTTGATGCAGAAAACCCACTCGTGCACCATTTTGACTGTACGGAACAACATTTTACTCCTTTTTCTGGGCAATTAGCATCACTATTGGACTGTCAACAATTGGAAATATGTTTCCTGGTCTGATGAGTATCGTTTCAAATTGTATCGAGTGGATGGACGTTTATGGATATGGAGATGACTTCATGAAACCATGGTCTTTATATGTCAACATCAGATTGTTCAATCTGGTGGAACCTTTGGGATGGATGATAAAGTATAAGCTAGCGAAGTACCAAGAAATAAAGATTGCAAGATCTGTTCAATGCATTACCAACGGAGTAAGCAATTTGGTGAAAACTTGTAAATTTTCAGGCTATTTATGATTGAAGAAACTAGTTGTGATGATTTGAAAATTGTCATGCGTATTATCTGTGATATTGGGAAATGATTGAAGTCAAAGTTTTGTAGTTAAAGATAATCTAACAGTTGAACATCACTAGTTGTGATGATTTGAAAATTGTCATGAGTATTATCTGTGATATTGGGAAATGATTGAAGTCAAAGTTTTGTAGTTAAAGATAATCTAACAGTTGAAACAGTTGTTTCCTCATTTGTGTAATACTGTCAATACAGAGCAAATTATGGTTTAAAAAAGAAACAAAGTTTCTATCAAAAGGTTCATAATCATGCTTTCATACCTAATGAAACCGAGTCAAGCATAATTTGATGTTTAGATTATTTGCATTTTGATGATACCTATAAGAAATGAAGATTTAAAAAGTTATTTATATCAGTCATGAGAGTTTCAGCTGACGAGAAAATTCTTTCAGGCCTTTATTAGACATTTCTCCATTTTGAAGCTTTTATTTATTTTTCACCATATATTTAATCAGTCAAAGTTAGTATAGTACATATTTACGAAAAGTAATATTATTATATGTTGATTAGAAATAGTCTCTTTAAGCCAAAACGGAAACTTGAAACCCGAATGTTCACATATTTTTTGCCGCTCCAAGAAATATCTTCAATCTTTCAAACTTCAGCAACAAGAAGCAGAATTCTGATATTTTTTTATCCACGTCCTCATATGTGGTCATTAAAAATGCGCATAGAAATTCCATTTTTTTTCAGCGATCCTCTAAGCACAGAATCGTAAAGCATTTGCTTTTAGTTTTGAAATCAGGAGAAAAGAAAAACAAGAAAGATCATGTTTAAATATGGGGAAGGTTTTACAGAGTTTATTGCTTGAAGAATAAATAGGCATGGTGCGCAAAAACTTTTAGAAAGAAATTTTCAAACAAGGATCCATAGAAAAAATATTTAAATTTTAGAATGCAAAAAAGTTACTTGAGCACTGTCTCTGATCTTGGTTATTCTGATGAGAATCCCTTACAACGGTTCATGTAGCAAAAACGGTTTTAAAAAGTTATGAACTTCATATTCTAGAATTTGACACTGAATGCGTTCACCTATAGTTAAATATATATGCCAAGGCTTTCAAAATCCAAAGGAAACATTAAATAAATAAGCCGCGGTTGAATTGTAAAAGAATTTCCAAACTATATAATTCTTGGACTTTTTCGATGATGCGATTAAAAAAAATAGAACTTTATTTAGCAAAATGCAAAACTTGATTAATGCACTTGCAAAATGCAAAGCTTTATTAAGGCTGAAATGTATGTTAAATAAAATTATAATTTTAAATGCAAAACTTAAATACTATATTATGTTACATAGAGAATTGCTGAATTAAAATTTCGTCAAGCTATATTCAATTTTAAAAGTGATATTCCAAGGTAATTTTTAAGATATCTCTTCTAGTTTGGATTTAAATCTTTGAATTTTCGTATGCTCTTTATGAAAATTTATACGGAATTTGCTAATTCCAGGATGTTACTATAACGAGGATGTTATTTTAAAAGGAGAAATAACTATACTTATTTATATTTCTCCTATTTTTGAGATAGCTTTATTAAGTATCCCTTTCCATTTCTATGCCTCATTACCTCATAAGTAACTGTTACTTATGACCGTTTAGTTTTTCTGTCAAAAATGTTAAGATTGTTTCTGAAAAAGGCACTTCTTCACTGATACTTTGTACAGGGATATATACGTATACATATGTATTCACTTAAACTAAACAAATGATTTTAGATTACTATGTAAATGTCCTTCAATGGATTGAGATAAAATTCTATTTCTATGCAAGTATTTATCGTCTAACAAAAAGCGAGGCTAAATGTATTAAGAAATGTTCATTGCATTCATAAGTGCCCTGCATTGTATATGGGGTGTTCTAAAAAAGTGAAATAAATGTTCATTTCTTCAATACTTCAGTTAGACATCTATATCCAGTTGCTAAGTTTCCTCAAATAAGGTACCCAAAGGTATGATATTACTTTAATCTCTGAAGGAGGGTAGCAAAACACCTGTTACATATTCCACGGATATGTTCCTATTGTCAGTCATTGAAATGTTCTCACCATTGTAGGTATTGGATTCTAGAATGACACTTTGCATATTAGAATATGATAAACTAAAAACAAAAAATAAGCCAATGTCAATTATGCCAATATGACAATTTCTGCTTCATGTGTATAAAACTTCTTTTCCTTTCCTTTTTGCAAAAAGTAAGGATCTGTAATTTATAATCACTAAACTGCTTTATAATCACACTTCTTAAGAGGATACTGAAATTCAGAAATCTTCTACAAGTAAAATGGCATGGCGATTTCGTACAGAATAAATCATCTGCATATACAAACTCACTGTGTTACTGAAATATGTCATTTTTTTGGAAACCATTTCATTGCAATTAAAGAATTTTATGTTCTTGATCGACATTCCAATATTGATCTGAGACATATTACATATTCAGCTTCTCAAATTTCCCTTCCCTTCTTCTCCATAAAATCGATGTTGCAGCTGTCGACTAAAAAAGTAGCTATATTATTTGTAATTGTGTGCCCACAATTTCAAATTTCTTTGAAATCCTAAGGTATCGGACGATATACTATTAGATAAATACTTGGTTTTCTGTATTATATAAATTTGCATTTCTGAAATAAATATTTCAATCTAAATCTATCATAATTTACTCTAAGTTTAAAAATAATCCTGTATTTACAAATTATACAAGCAGAAAGATGAAACTTTTTGTATGCTTAGATGAATATAAGAGAAAAACTTTATTTTTACTGTTACTGTTTCATTTTTAATTACAGAGAACGTATAAAAATGTAATATTTTAGCATTTTATTATCATACTCCATAAAAGCCATAGTTTTTTTTATAAACTTGCCTTCCCATTTAATAGAATTAGTAATTGGAAATATATGTTTAGATGAAATATTTAAGAAAATAAAATCTTATTTCACATTTTAGGGACACTATGTATGAATTGCAGTATATGCAGTGTGAACAAGTCATTTAATATTTTTAAATTAATTTAATAATGGATTTAATTTTGTAACTATTTAACCTTTGAATTTTTTCCTGTATTTATTCATGAAAACAGTTACATATCAAGTTGCGTTTCGCGGAATCGCTTCATAATTGTCCAAATGCATTTCGTATTCATGTCACATTTCATGCTTAAAAGCCATATTTGGTATTTGAAACAACAAGCAAAGTTAATTATGTCATTAAGCATATTTAGACAGAAATACCATGCACGATTTAAGGACACGCAGAAGACTCGTAAGAACTTTTCGTGCTCTTTTATATTTCATTCTCTTGTCTCTTTAAACTGCCATTATCCTTTATTTCTCATTTAAATCGCATTAACCTAATGGCTTTAATGTTATTTTGTTGAGCAGAACTGGGAAAGTTAGCTTAAATTATTAATAGAAATAAGTAAAAATATTCTTCCTTGAATGTAAGGATGCTTTTGAATGATTAACTAAAGGTTTCTAAACATTTAATATCGTCACGCAACTTGAAATGAAAAGAGAAAATGTTCAATATTTTTAAACTTTCGGATGCAGACGGATATATATTGTTTTGTACTTATTTTTTTACTAAATTAAATAAATATACTAAAGTTGTTTTAATTAAAAAAATGGTTAAATACTTTCTTCTTTTCAGGCCCCTTATGTTTCTTTTGATTCGAAGCAAATAAATGAAATAGTTGATATTTATGAGGAAATAAATGCAAGATTCCTGACTGAAATATTTAAAAAAAAGGGCTGTGTTTAAAAACATTTTAAACAAACAATTGAAGAAATAATTTTCAGAAAAAATAAATAAGATAGGAATACAAAATTATTAAATTTGCCTAAAGAGCTCTTATCTAATAAAGTGTTAACCTGATTTACGTTATTTCGCATTGTTTGCTAAGGAGACACAGTAGTGACATATTACATCAGAACGATTTAGCATATCCAGTTTCTAGTTTTATAAACAATATAGAAATTCTACTTTGATCTTTTTTTTTATAAATTTACAAAGATGAGATTTTGTTGTTAATTTTTTCCCCTCAAATAATATGAAGTGCTTGACTTCACTCTACTTAATATATCAATATTAAGCTTTTATAAATCAAAATTATGATGACAAATATGATAAAGAAATAAACAAAAGCCAACTGTAGCAATAGATAAAAATAGACCGCACGAAATATACAAGATATTTGTTATTATTTAATGTTTCACAAAAATAAAAAAAAGCATTAAAACCTGCATGTTAAATTTATATCAGATTTATTTTCAATTTTATATTTTATAAAACAATAACAAAATAATAAAATGGATCTTTTGGAAATACAGCTTTTTCCTTCTATGTGTAATAGAGCTTCTTTTAATTTTTTATACCCCATTATTTATTTAACTTGCAAAAGAAGTGCAATTCTTTGTAGAAAATCGTTTGCATAATAGCGTGAAAGTTTGACAATATTTGGCGAAACGATATGTAAAAAGCGCGTTTTCCGGTTTTTGCAATGTACATTTGAATTTTAGTTTCAAACATTAGCTTTGTAATATTGCTTACAGTTATTATTTCGGAAATCTTTAATTCAGAATCTTAAGGACATTGGAAAAATCTTTTCCAAAGAATTATGTACGAAGTTTGTTTGTTTATCTAGTATGAAACAAGAACGATTTTGAATGGAATATAATTTGCAGCATTAGAATTGTTATCACGGATGCATATCTGTGAAATTTCTTTTTTTTTTATATATGTTGCATTTAACCTCTAATAAAGTTGGTATAATAATGATAATTTTATAGTAATTATTTATGTTATATTAAAAAAAAATGATTATTGCGTATTTTAAATCTGTTCACAGTAAAGCTAAAAAAAGTCAAAATTCAAATTATTCGAAAATTTTAATCATACTTTTAAATGCTATAAAATACATTGGACTTTTAAGATAGTTTTGGAGCTTTCTAAATTGAAGAGACGCCATATCGCGCTTTCAAAAGTAATTTAATTACTGTAATTTCCTAGTGTTATTTTCAAGTATTTAACAGTATAAGTAAAACACACTCAGACAAGGTAGAATGCATATTAAGCACGATTCAACAATCAATCAGAATCCGCTGAATGAACGTAACTGTTCTGTCTTGTTTAAAGACAATGAGTGGTTTCGTTTCAGTTGCAATATGAAATTTACACTTTTCTTTTTTTATATATACAGCATTAATTTGCCAGTACCCAGAGAAACAGCATAATAGACTCTCCTGTCAGCAACTTTGGAACTAATTGTTTCTTTACAGAAATTATTTCCTCATTCACACAATATCTATATGAAATTATGTTTCATTCCATTCATTAGTTTTCATAAAATATATCTCGAAATTGGAAATGTTTATGGCTAAGCTGCAAGTTTTTGATTATGAAGTGGTTGGGACAATTAAACAAGCGTTGTTGATGCATATATGGAAAACAATATTTTATTTGCAAGATATTATACTTAAATAAGCTGATAAATATGTACTTAATTTCTTTTGCATGTTATATAGACTACTCAATGAACGTTAAGAAATGTTATAAAGATACTGATTATGAAAATTATTTAGGCGTTTGTAGCCTCTCTTGATCAAATACGTGCATGTATTTGACATGTAACTTTTTAAAACCTGTATAACGATGATTGTTTCTTTCTTTAGAATTCAAAGATTTTTTTTTTGTATAAATAAAGTTTCTGGAAATACCTTAGTTGATTCGTTGAAAAGAATAATTTGTAGATTTATTTTTTATTTTGATATCTCCATAAAACATTTTGTTGCAATGAGAAATTGATTACCAATAGAATCAAAGTTGTCATTTTACATATTTGACAGTTCAATCTTAGAATAATAAAATACAAATTAAGCATTCTCGCTTCTCACTTTTAACTTGTTTTTCATTCTGAACAAAAATCGAAATAATAAAAACTAATAAAAAATGCAGAAGCGAGATATATTTCTCAATACAGGGAATATGTTGATTTAGGCTACTTAGAATTGCTGTGGAGAACCCAGAAATAAGATTTAATTTTGTGTCCGTTCGTCCTATAGATGCTTTCAGAATTAATCATGTGAACTTTTCTCCAATCGTACATAAATCTATCTATATAATTTACCTTATAATAGCAATATATCCTACTTCAGACCCACACATTTATTGATGAATTCCATTGTGCCTATAAAAGATTTCTCATTTTGCAAGAAGGCTGGAAACGATTCGCTTTGCAGGAACAGAGTATGTGTTTGTCTAGAGTTCTCATTTAAATAGCAAACACAGATGAATAAATTCTAAAACTTTCTTTTACATATAACATTTAACTCTTCTTTTATACTTCTATTTTCCTACGTTTTTAGTCTTCTTTCTAGAGAAGTTATCTTTATGTGCACTTATCGTAAAAGCAAGTAAACTTTGGGAAGCATTATTCCTATGTAGATATATGGGTGTGTACACGAACAAGCAACGCATTTCTTTTATCCATTTAAAAATCGCACTTAAGCAGATGTTTCTTTATTTTGTGCTCAGAATTTCAAAGGGAAAAAACAGCGTTTATATGCGCATTCTTAAATGACCACGCGCGCGATCACAGCTTTTGTGTTTGAAGTTTGAAGGGTTAAAGAGATTACTTGGGGGAAAAAGAGTTTTAAAATTCTTATACATCTTTTGCCTTTTTGTATTCCCATTGAATTTTTTGAAGCAGTTTCAAGAATATTTACATTAAACATTATTTTTAAATTAACTATATTTTGTTTTTGGTTTTATAAAGTTTCTAAAGGATGGTATAAAGCTACTATCAAGTACTTTAGAATCATGTAGAATATATATATCTTAACTATCAGGAAACATACATTCACACAATTATCATTATAATTTTTCACTATTATAAATCTTTCCAACCTGATAGAAAATGATAAAGATTTGAAAATAAAATATACAACTTTGGCAACAAAAACATTAATAATATACAATTTCGAACTTTCAGTTTTCGAAAAAGCATAATAACATAATAATGTTTTATTTATGATGTATCTCTCACGTTTCTGTCTGGATTGATTATTTTATCAATTGTTTTCTCTTCTTAACGATTTTTATATCAAGCACTTTACTGCATGAATGCCTGCTTATCCGTCCATCCATATAGCTGTCTGTCTTATGAAACCTTTAATAATATCAGTTTCCTTTTTTCTTTTTTAGAAAGCGATTTTCGAACCACGTATCTTATTAAAAATTAACGACAGAAATTTCCTTGTACTATGAAGTGTTTTCTATCAAATTATTTCTATAAATATATACTTGACATATATTTCTGATTACTATTATTGTATCATATGCTTCTTCTTCTCTTCTGGCCTACAGCCGACCACACCGCCACCACTGAACGTAGCAGTATCGAAGGATTTGTTGTGGCAGACTGCTATTGTATCATATGCTGTAAGGGAAAAGCAATAGTTAAGCATTGAACTATCGAAAATGTTTACTTTATTGTAAACGAAGAGATGGTAGAGTGTCCATGAATTCGAACTCAAAATTTCAGCGAATTTCCAGGTTTTAGACTTCTCAATTCTCAAAGAATATTTTCGAAATATGTTTATTTGTGAAAAAGATAACTCAAAAACATTTTGAGACAGACGGTTGAAATTTAGTATGTGGTTCTTACACTGTGTTATATTATTCTATCCAATTTTGAACAAAATTCATTCTGAGGAAGTCTTTCCATCTGGCTGTGGAGTACAAGTGAACACAATTGTTACTAAACATACAACTCTAGATGGTAAAGTTTAGGAGGGTCTATGAAAATCTAATGTACGACACACTTGTTGACACTGACATTTACCTTGTTCTTTAGCATGAATCTTGAAACTTTTTTAGAATGTTCGACAATTAATGCAATGGTGCTGAAAATTTCGTAATTTTACAAATTGGATGCAGCTATGAACTTCCGTGAAAGGAATATGATAATGATGACGATATAAACACTATTGAATTTAACGATTATTTGTATTGTTTCCTCTTCTTCAGTTTCTGGAAATATTTGACTCTCTTTTGAAAAAAATCATAGGTTTCAATCAGTGTATAAGAGATTTAATTGACATCTAATATTCTTGGTGATCCTTTTGGAGGCCAACTGTGACTAGTAAAAATAAATTTTCATTTTTTCCCTTCAATTAACATAAATAATTATATGTTACAGTAAATAAATGAAATATCATTTTACCTTAGAAACAATGATTAATATCAGCTATACATTAGTCATGTCCCACAGGGGGCACCTCGTAATTGAAGATGAGAAGCTTCCGGCATGGTGGTTGGTTCTCGCTACCCTGGTGGGTATACAAAAAGGTGGGGGGTTGGATCCTCCTATCGATGACGGGGCGTATTTTCCAGGGGAAGGGTTGTTCATAGCCCTTAGGACTAAACCACATTTCATGTCAATGTTGCTATTGATGCGGTCCGTCATTCAGATTTTTCAGTGTGCCTTCAGGAGAGTCAGAGTAACTAGTTTGAGGTTTGTGGTATACATTATCTACTGATAATTTCTTAGCGTTATTTTTACACGAATTATTCCAATAATTTGCGAAATGGCTGTAAAAAAACTGTAAATAAAAACAATGTCTAAATTGAGAGGGCCCATCGAGATTGCTTTCTATGATTGTCTCATCGGAAGAGTTGCCAAAATGCTCCATTTACACATCCATCTGAAGAAATCATTGCAGTAAAAATTCGTGTTTGGATTGCAAACAGTTTCAGTTTCGAAGTAGGATCGTAAATTGAAGGTTCAATATGTTCAAAGATCAAAAGCGCCTTAAATGGCGTTCTATCATAGTGTTATGGAAAAAACAAAAGAAGAAAAAGTATACAATTGTGTTTTACTAATGTTTTTTATAAACTTTTTGGTTGTTTTATAGAATAAAGTAAGGATTCATGTTGAAACTGCAAGTTTCTCTTTTAATCAGTATAAAAAAGTAAAGTTATCTTTTTTTTTTTTTTTTTCTAGCTGGTATTGCCTTGTTATTTAGTACTTATATATTAATTGCATGTTAATGAAGAAATTTACAATTGATGGTTTTTATTCTCTAAAAAATTATTAATAACATGAAGGGAATATATAAGAAGTCTTAAACTTATTTATCTCATCATTTTTCATAGAAATGACATGAAATCCACTTGTACCGGTAACTGTTAGGTAATCTTTGCTAACATACTAATGCTACCTAACACATGCTAGGTAATCTTTAGTGTTAAAAAATGCCATTAACGAACATTTTGAAAAAGTCAGCCTGCTATCCTTGTTAATTTTTTTAACGCTTGGTCGTTGGGAATTCTTTAATGCTTTCGTTATTAAATTCTCATCTCAGTTAGCTGATGAATGTCTCAAACTGTGATTATAATTAAGTATATATCCCTTTCAGCTATGTTTAATAAAATATTAGATATATATGTATTGATAAATTAGAGTTAGATATTTTCTCATTAACTTTGGGATTACCATTACTGAAAATCCAACTTTAACTCAAAATAGAAAAAGTGAAGTCGGCTGAATAGCAGAAGAATAATTTTTACAACTGGGTGGCTCAGTGTACATTCTGCTGTGAATTTATCCAGAAGTTCGTGAAAAATTAAAAATAGCTCTTATTATTAGAATAAAGTGTTTATTTAAATAATGATGTATTATACCTTTCTTGCTTTAAATAAAAAAAAAACATTTATGTGTTTCTTTCCTTTCTGTAAAATTTATATTGTTTATGAAATCTTCAGGTGAGTATGAGAAATCATATACTGTGTAGAATCGAAAACGATGCCATTGATCGACAAGCGAACCCGAATCATAAGCCACCAAAGCTTACATACAGAACAGCACTTATCGAAACTGAAAATTAAAATATACAAAAAATAGTTAGTGAGTTCAGTTAGAGAGCTCGTTTCTTAATCATCTCAACAAAGGGGGAATTGATTCTTTATGTGAGAGTATAATTTTCCAATAGGGTATGCACTTTTTTAATGAGATTATAATATATCTTTGTTATTTAGCTTCCTTCATTGAGGTATTGTTCCAATTCTTGTATTTTCAAGAACGTTAGTTTTTCTTCGCCAAACTAGAAGCACATTGAACTTGCTATCTATTAAAAATATCTGTAAATCTCACCTTTCAGCAATGGTGCTGATATAGCAGGTGAATAATATTATCGATTCGTATTATTGTTATTTAGCTTCCTTCAATGGGGTATTGTTCCAATTCTTGTATTTTCAAGAACATTGGTATTTTTTCGCCAAGCTAGAAGCGCATTAAACTGGCTATCAATTAAAAATATCTGTAAATCTCACTTTTCAGCAATGGTGCTGATATTGCAGAATAATTTTATCGATTCGTATTGTATCAGAGAAAGTGATTTCTTTTTCAAAAGTTTCTTTTTGCAAGTAATTATTTTAATCTAAATAATATTCCTTTGACGACATGACTTTCATATATTTAATGAAGACAACAGATAAAAACTTGAAATCTAATTTAACGCATAAAGCTTGAATGCATGCATTAATTATTATAATTGGACATGAATTATACCTGAAAGAGTTAAAAGTTTGCAAAATGTGCATTTTGTTACCTTTAAATCTTGAATCCTACTCATTTTATTTAATCACTTAAATATGCATGGATGTAAGTGCTGGTATTTGCTGTTCGAAATTATAAGATACTGGTAGGAGCATTTCTTGATTGATGCCACTCGAATTATAAATAAGAGAGAATAGAAAAGCTAACTGAACTCCTATGTACCTTTTTATATATGGTATGCAGGATTTCAGGAACAGAAGACAGGAACTCCTATACACTTAACTAAAAAGGTATATTGGAGTTTACATATATTTCTATTACTTATTACGTAAATAAAAAAAGAAAGAGTTCTTTATGCAGACAACATTTATTTTTAAAATTTTGGAAACTAGAAGCAATTTTTAATTTTTAATTGCAGATTCGCAGATTCGTCCTAGAATTTATGGCATTAGTTACCATGGATATTGAAGGTTTTATTTTAAAAAAAAACGCCTTGTAACGCGAGAACAGAGAATGGTATTTTGGAGGATTCTAATTTGAATAGCAAACATCTGAAGCTCTTTGCAGGGGAGATCTTTTATATTGCTGTTTAAATCCCCTTTCCGCAAGCACGAGTTCATTTTTTTTGTAGAGTTTTCGTTGCGCTTCATATGCATTTATCTTTAAAGCGAGTAAACTTAGGAAAACCCTTTTCTTTGCAGATATGTGGAGGACTTTTATTGGTAAGAACTACCTTTTTTTTTTCTTTTTTCTTTCCTTTTACCATCGTATTTAAATAACTAACTTAAGAAATTGATTTTAAATTCTCCATTCGGAGAAAAAAAAGACAGTATTCGCATGCATAATTTTAATTTTAAATTATGCTTTCGTTGAGCAAGAGTTCAATGCTCTTTCATTTTCTTGTTGAAATTTGAAATAATAGAGGGATTAATTAAAAAAGAAAGCAATAAAATTTTGAAATCGGCTGTCACAAATTTAAAGTTATCATGTGAGAATATTTTTTTAAGTCACGTAGTACCAAAACAACAGAAAAACATCATGTTATCACATGACTCATATTTTGCAATCCCCTACATTTAGAACACACACACACACACACACACACACACACACACACACACACACACACACACACACACACACACACACACACACACAATTCTTGTTTTCTTCTCTGTGCTTCTTCGGGTGATAGCTTTTTACGACCTTGTCCTTTAATGCCCAGACAGAAGAATCGAGTACATGGCGGACATTCCCACCAAGTTGTAATATTTTGCTGACAATAAGTCATTAAATATGACAACCTTCTTCATCATTTTCTAGTTATCCTATAGACGAAAAATTTATATCCCAAAAGCGATAAATCGTCAATTTTCTGCCTTCAATTTTTTTTACTTCAAAAACCTTAAACCAAAACAACATCATATTCTCACATGATAGAAAAAAGATTTTACTCTCCTTTCAATTTAAATTTAACAACAATTTCAAGAGCTACTTACGGAATTTTGAAAATGAAATGCTACATGTCTTGTGACAATAATTACTTTTTGCATCAATTTCTGCTAGAAAACTTAGTCCTATAGCTTTTTATAACATATGCTGGTACGAACTAATAACATTTAAAATTATATTTTGAACAGAATTCGCATGGTACAGTCTTTGGGCTCCTTAGAAGTTATATAATTCATACACCTGCTTTGTTTCTATAATTTAATTTCTATAGTAGACGTAAAAATTAAGTAAAAGACTTCGAATTATATCGTATCTAGATGTACTATAATTTTATTTCTTATCCCACTGGAACATCAACGCTTGTTAAAGCAATTCATCCATAGAGTATTCATATTTTCCTATCCATAAATAGAAAATAGCTCAAGTCGAGAGAATATATGTCCTTGAATATATACAGTACGATTTCTATTAAATTCGTTGAAAGAGCATACTCTTTTCCCTCTACTGTATGTGTACGTGCGTTGGGATGGGCAAGAGGGAGAGCGTGGGTGGGTGTATTTGGTTCATATTTGATGCAAATGAGTTTATTCTGTGGTGTGTGTGTGGGTGAATTTTGGTTCATATTTAATGAAATGGTGTACATGCGGTTTTTTACTATACATTCTGAGGATATTGCAACACAAATATAATTTTTTCGACGGATTAAAATTCAAAAATATTTCTTCCATAAAAAAGTTTTTCTATTTAAATATACAGCATTGAAGCTAATGTTCTGACAGTATATTTCATTGGTGAAGTAACACTCAAATCACTTTTATTATTGCTACTAATATTTCATCTTAAAATTGTAATTTTGTATTCATTTAATAAAATATTACGAACAGTTCTGACAGACATGTCTGAAGTTCAGGAAATTCTTCGTGTTCTGGATGCTCCCCAAAGACTAATTGATGCTTTTTGCAAAGCTATAGCCGCATCCTCCATTGTAGTTGAAGCATTGCTTTCTTCCCTTTTTTTTTAACAATTCACATCAAATGATGATCTATTCAATTTATAAGTCATCTTCTTCTCAATGAAATGCAGGCACTAGACTATAAACTTAACCTCTAATGTCTGGAATAACTTTAATGCAGTAACTACTCTGTTAACCTTCTTGTAAAGGAGCTTCACAAGCAGAGACCGATCCTTCAACAATAGACTCAGAATAACAGGAACTGCATATTTCTATCCTTTTCATCACAAGTGTAATATGTGACGTATTTAATTAGCATTTTAAAACTAACATATATTTTTAAGAAATCCTATTTAGCATCTTCAGACGAGTACAGCACCATCTATCGGTTAACTTTTGGACCGTTTTGTTTTTTTCTTTCACAAAGCAAATTTCCATTGCTTCTCGTATACTCAGATGCAATATGATGCTATTCTGCGAGTAGTGGTTCTTTTTTTTTACAGCCTTTTGAAGGATTAACTTTAATTAGAATCATCCTGTTTTAAAGTATGTATAATTATTATATCATAAAATTACAAAGTTCCTCAGCTGTCAATTTTTTTAAAAGCAAATAATAACCAAGAAAATGTACTATGGAAAAAAATTTCAAATTAACTTTATTCTGAGAAGCAAGAAGCTACCTGGAGCTTTATTTTCTGAAAACAGTTGATTGTAAAACTGTGAAATTTTTAAATAAGTAATTAAGTATTACTTTCATATCATTTCTCGAGAAGAATTTTGGAGAATGGGAGATACTCTTCCGAAGTAAATGCTATATTTAGACTGTAAAAATGTCACTCTGTAGTTTGGGAAAAAATGTAAAAATTGAGGGGGGGGGGTGTTATTAGAAACATATCAATTAGAGAACATTCCATGACACAGGGAAAGAAATGTTCCTATGCTGAAGATTCTGAACAAGATTAAAAAATATACAAACTTGTGACTGAAAAAAAGCTCTAAATAGCTCAAACTATTTAAAGATTTATCTCAGTATTTAAAAGTAAGCTTTTAGAAACAAATATAAAATATTTAAAACAAGTCGGTTTAGTCTATCAGCTGTTTGCAAGAAATATAGAATCATGAATAAAGAAATATTTTTATTTTCGTAATTTTCTTACTTAAATTCTGCTTATTGTGTATATAAACTTATCTGTTGCTTCTTATGGCGCTTGCCACGGACAAGCCCGCGGTTACAAAGACAGCGATTTAAGCCGGAGGGGGAGCGTTTCTTGTTTTTATAGTAGCGCCAACTAGGGTCAAGAGTACGACTTCGCTACTCACGCATCACTCATTCGCTTGCACAACCCCTTTTAACAGAAGGGCACATTCACGCATCTCACAGATAGAACAACCATGTCCAAACCGGGACTCGAACTCTGGACGCTCAGATCACGGGTAAGACGCGTTACCCCTATGCCAGGATGCCGGCAAAAACTTTTCTAATGAGGACAGTCCCAAAGCTTCATATCTTTAATAAAATCGTAAACATCCGGCAAATCTATTATTAAAATTTTGTGATATTGCAACTGCATTTATTCATTTGGCTTGTAAACTACTCAGAATCCTTCTTCATTAGCTTTCAACAACGGGAAAAAAATTGCACGAGTCATAAGGTGATGAAACACTGAAAAAGGTTTGAATTTCAGGGCGATAGTTTTGTGTACCATTAGAAATTACGCAAATAATATGTTTCAAAAATTGCCAAAATTAAAAAATATCATTAAAAATACATTTTCTTTAATCGTGAAAAGGTAAAAATTTATTTTTGTGCAATAAAATTTTTAAAAGTACTTTAACTGAATCTGTTATGCAAGTATGTATTTTGGAAGCCTTTTTCCCAGCAGACTAAAATCAAAATTTAACTATAACTGACCGATTAAAATGAAAATTTAACGTGTAATTAAATTTGTAATCATAAGAACCACAGATCGAATTTCATTAATTTAAATCATTGCGTTTATAAACTACCATATTTACATGCATTCAAAAACACAGACTTATTTTTATAATTTAAAATAAATAATTTTGAAAAGACTTATTAAAAGAAAAAAAATATGGTTTAATATTTAGTCTCTATGATTCGAATTTTCGATTATTTGCAATGTGGTGAAAGCTTATAAGTCAGTTAACAGCTACGCTACAAAAGCAATTGCGCGGGTAGCGTAGCTGTTAACTGGCTTATAAGCTTCGCCACATTGGTTACCTCGGACGATGAACCTTCAACCTTCTTACAGCTGTTGTGGCGCCATCTACCCGCAGCAACACAAAGACTCCCTTGACGCAACAACCACAGCATCAGCAACCACTCACCCACACACGCTCGCCATAACGCTTGGCGATATTCAAATGGGTACAGGCGCATTAGATTCAACAGCTAATACATCACCACTCAACAGCCATATCGTTCATCTCACCTCCGACTCACTGGAGGGAGAGTCTGTGGTGAAAGCTTATAAGCCAGTTAACAGGGAAGCTACCCGTGCTCTTGCTTTTGTATTCTGGTCATGTTACTCGGCTGCGAACCACAAGGTCCCAGGTTCTATCCTCACCCATCCCAATCAGCTACAGCATTCTTCTCAGATAATTGAGGTTCTAATTAACCGAAAATTAGATCTGAGAGAATTAAAATATTTTATTCCCATCTTCAAATTCAACTATACAAAATTTCAGATACGTCGTGAAATGAGTGGAAACTCAACAATAAAATGCCAACCATTGCAAATATGCAATTTACAAATATAATGCAATTAAGTAAAATAAAGAAAAAATAACATCTAAATATCCTTAGATATTAGACATGTATATCTCTTATTACTGGAATGAACAAAATCCCCCATTTCGTGCGTAAAAGCCATCAGACAGTATTCGCATATCACATTAAGTTATACTAAATATAAATGGTATTATTACTTCATTAACCACATTTAGCCAGAAATAACACAGATGGTCGGAATCACGTAGCACATAAATAAAAAGAAAAGAAAAACTTACTCTAAATCATTTTCGAAACTTTTCTGCCATTTTCTTCGCCTTGAATTGCCATTATTTCTTCTTTGACTTTCAAATCGCATTAACTTAATGATTTTAGAATAGTTATAGTCAGTCAAACTTCAAACTGGTTTAAATTATTAATTCAAATAAATAAGCATATCCTTTGAATATTAAAACTTTATTAATGATAAAATAAATGGGTATGGATTATTTTATTTTATCACGCAATTGAAATAAAACGAAAACGTTTTTTCAAGTCAGTGGAAAAATTTTGATTTTATTTATTTATTTTTTGGTTGAAATTGTCTTAATCTAGAAAATAATTAAAATATCTGTTCTAGTTAAATATTAAAGATCTGCAGAATTATTCAGTCTTTTTTTAACTATTTTGTGTTTAAAAAATTTTACTCCACAATTATATTAAGCAACTAGATGAAAATTGTAATTAATTATTGTCCTTTCTCTTTTCTTAAGGTTGACGCATTTTGAGATTTTTCCTGTAAAAAAAGATAAGAAAATCAGTTCATGATGACATGCAAATTTGAAAAGAAATTTAAAGTGAATCAAACTTACTGAAGAAATATCTAACTTTTTTGGTTTTGTTTGAAATTTAAATTAATGGTCTATTATTTTATTCACTATAACTTAGCATGATCTAATTAATAATTTAAGCAAGTATGAAAGAAAAATCAAAGTTATGAATATTTTCTTATAAGCGCTTTTAAGAAAGAGGTACTTATATAATGCAAAAAAGGAACTCTACCAGAAATGTGTTTTTCTATTCTGTGTATTCTGTTCTGTTTTTTTATTCTGTGTATTAAATATATTCTGAGATATATAGAAAACTAGAGATAGATTTACTATAAGCATCCGAGATGTAGGATTCCGAATTAAATGATATGTGTATTTTTTTCATTTTTAAGTTATTGTTTTAAGAAAATTAAATAGAATAATTGAAAAATAGAAAATCTCTCCCATTTCGAAATGGCGATTGAATATTTTGAAATATAATAAGTATTTCTTAATTTAGTATCTAGTGAATAAAAATAAAGTGGTTTATTTTGAAAAATAATATCTATATCTAAAAATAAATGAAATTGTAAGTCGTTGTATATTTGAACCTTATACAATTCTATTTGACAAAATTTAGCACATATAATTTTTAGCACCTAGAAGGATTAGCTGCGTTATTAAAAATTGATATGGGCTTAAATAGAGTGAATTTGGAATAAAATGATTTTATGTTTTTCCGTCATATAATTTGAACATGCCATCTCACAAAAATGTTTTGAACGTATCATTTAAACAAATATGTATATTGCATTAAATTTCGGTTGCCATAGATAAATACATTAAATTATACATCGATACTTCTTAAATATTTCACTTTTTAAAATAAAATGATTGAAGTTTTAAATTTGTTTTATTAGTGCAAATGTTATTTGTCCATTACAAAATATTTATTTAGACATTTTAAAAAGTATATAAATTAATCTAATTTCAAGTAAAACAACTAATTGCGTAACCGAAATTTTTTTATAATATTTCATTTCAGTTAGTCTTACATTCAGTTTTGAATATGATTTATAAATCAGAATTTCTCCTCTATTTATTCAAACAAAATATAAGTCAATTATTAAGAAAATATAGAAGAAATTATTAAAAATATAACTTATTAAGAAATTATTAAAAATATAACTTATTTAATATATTTTCCTAATTTCTTATTTATTATATTTCATTCTGTCAATAATTTACTGAAAATGAAACGTTTTTATTTTATTACAGCTAGATGTTTCAGTAAACATGTGACAATTTTTACATTTTAACCAATTAAATAAATTCATACATTCTGATTTGTATTTCTCCACAAATATAAAATAAATACCTAATAAGCTAACGAAAATGAAAATAAAAATGTATAGATTATCGTAAACTCAATGACATTTTCTCAGTTTTATGAAAATTTCAAAAATCCTATCATTTAATGAAACATTTATTAAGTCAGAGAATTTTTACACTAAGAAATCTATTTAATCTTTTAAACACCAGAAATAAGCGTGGAGAGTTTTTTCGTACACGTAGTCATTAAAAATGTGCATATATAATTTTTTTTTCAGAACATCAGAGCAAAATATTATGAAACATTTGTTAAAGTTCAGTTTCATTTGCTTAGTCAGAAAAATATGGGGTTCGTCAATTTAGATCAATGTATTTATATATGTAAAATAATTCAGAAGCTTTTTCTCTTTAAAGATAACTGCAAATAAAAAGTGAAGAATCGAAAATTTAAAGAAAACATCGGAACAAATTCAAGCGATTTAAATAATAATATATAAATAAAGAAAAGGTATCTGTGGAATTGAATCTGTCGTGTTTGTTATTTAAATAAGATGTCAATTAAATTTGTCCTCAAACATATTTAAATTATGTTTTGGTTTATTATTCTGCGCAAGGATTAAGGCATGAACATATTTGCCTTCTAGATATGTTCCGAAAATTCTCAAATCCTGAAGTAGGCATTGAATCATTTTTTTGAAAAGCTCTTGGAAATGAAATTTATACTTGAATATCTGGGAGTTATTTGCAATGACTAGAATTAAACCAATATTAGGATTTTGAAATTATTTTATTGAATTTTTTAAAATATTTTCCCAGAAAGTTTTTTTTTCTGTGTTGTGACTTAGGGCACTTTAAAGCCCACTGACAGTTAACCATCAGCGACTTAAGCCGACTGAGCGTCTCTTGTTTTTCAGTAGCGCCAACTAGGGTCAAGAGTACGACTTAGCTACTTCACGCATCACATTCGCTTGCACAGCCCCTTTTTACAGGGGGCAGATTCTCACATCTCACAAATAGAACAACCATGCCCGAACTCAGGGCGCCCAGATCACGGGGAAGACGCGCTACCCCTATGTCAGGGCGCCGGCATTTTGCTGTCTACAGAGCTTATTAGAATAAACAGAGGAGAAATTATTATTGATAAATTATATACAAAGCTATATACAAGATTAGCGAAAATGAAATATTTGAAATTTTGTTTCAGTTACGCAATTGGCTGTTTGACATGAAAATGGATTTATTTATATAATTTTTAATGTGTCTAAATAAATGTTTAGCAATGGACAAATAACATTAGAACTAATAAAACAAATTTAAAACTTCAATGATTTTATTTTAGAAAGCAAAATGTTATAGGAAGAATCGATGTATAATTTAATATAACGATATATTTATGAAAACCGAAAACAATGCAATATACATATTAATTTAAATGATACTTTTCAGGCATATGCATCTTTTTTTTTTTTTTTTGACTATCTATATTTAACAAAAGTTTACTAAGTAATTGCATTGATTTCCGATTCAGTTGTTCTAATTTATACCAATTTCAGTTGCTTCATAATTTTTTCTTGATAATTTATCTGTTATACATAATAAAATACCAGTAAACCTGTTTTTATCAAACATGTTTGCTTTCAGAAATTTTATGTGTAATTGCCAAGAGAAAATTTTAAAGTTTTTGCAAAATCCTCATTTGTAAATTGTTTAAAATTTGGACGTTAAAAGCTTTGGAGGTCAAAGTAAATATTTGTTGATATTTTTATGTATGAAAAAAAAAAACTTAACTAACTCAATTAACTGAACTAACAGACTAACTCAATTAAATCTTAAACCAGACGGTCATTAAAAACAAATTAGATAAAAGTTAGTTAAATTTTAATAATAATTATCAATTTAATTTGCCAAAAGTATTTTGCTATTTTGATACTTTTATAAATATATTCCTGACAGTAAACTACTATTTGTTTCAATATCCTGCCACGACAACTTTTCGACGATTCTATCTCATTAAGGGGTGAGACGCGGAAGGATGTGCGTATTTCCGGAATTCAATTTATTGTTAAATATAAAAATCTCCTCCTTTCATCTTTCCTCTCACCCTTATTTTGTCGAATTAAACCCATTCTAACGCAAGTGCAAAAGCGTGGTAGGTTTTAAAATCCGTTTGCAAACAATACACAATTGTATAAACACATTCACAACAAATGAACGCAACTGTGATTTATTAGTATTATATATTTAATTCCCTTCTGCATTATTTTGTCAGTTAAAGCCTTATAAATAAAATTTAGAGATGTTGTTTCAAACATTTTTATTTCTGAGTTATTTTATATAAAATGTCGAAGAAACTTTTATAAATATCTAGCAAAATGCTGATGCGTCTACTGAATTTTCTGCTTCTAACATACTTTATAACTGTAGCATTTTGTATACAAAATATCAAGAGTTATTTCAGCTGCCACGAATGTACGCATTATTTTCAACTCCATTATCCTTAAGAGTGACATCATTTCTTTTCTAGGTTTAAGAAATTTTCCTCAAATTTATAGGCTGTCTTCTTCGCCATTGTACGTGAACATTTTACTTTTAGTATATTAACAATATACTTGAGTCCAAAAAACACATGTCCATCGCTAAACACGAGTCTTCAAAAAGAGGGATGCAATTTATTATGTGTCCTTTTATGCCGAATATATAAAATTTTGATCAAATTTTGAGCAAATCTATTCTTATGAAATATCTCATCCTAATTGGTGAAGTTCATATAAACACTATAAATACAACATAAATAGAACGTCGAATAAATTTTTATGCACAGTTTAAGTGTAGATCATAGCAGATTTTTAAACTAATTTATATTGGGGTTGACCTTTAGTCAATTTGTACTTCCTTTGCAGTGAAACATGAAAACTCAGAAACGCAATGGCTTAAATGTTTTGAATTTGGTGCAAGTAAAGGTAAAGTCTTTGCTTAAAAGATTGAGAATACCTGATTTAGAGCAGTTTCCAATTAGATGCATATGCATATTCAATAGATGCTCTAATAGACGAAGTATATGCATATGAAGAAGAAGCATATGCATACATAATTAATTATTGAGTCTCGTTTAGAATATGATTTAAATATTTCAAATTTGGTGCAAAAGTCAAAGTCATTGATTAAAAGAATGAGAATACTTGGTCTAGAGCAGTTTCTCAATGAGATGCACATGCCTATTCAACAGAGGCTCTAATAGAAGAAGTATATGCATATGAAAAATGAGCATATGCATAAATAATTAGATATTGGGCCGTGATTCGAACACTTGCAATACATATTGTTACGGATCACCGAGTTCACCTTATAGTGGGTATATGGTGTGAAAATAATCAACAGATCTCAGTAGCAAATAACAATGGCGTTTATTAACACGAATGCACAGAGAAGACAAAAATACACAGCCGAGACGAACACAGGACTGCAGCACACTATAGCAAAAAGTAGCCCACAGGTAGAATCGATCACAGCACACAAAGCGGCCAGACAGAATTCAGCAGAAGTGGGGATTCTCGGAGCTTCGCTCTACGGTCTCTCCAAACGGCTGAACTTCTCCACTTCTCCTCGCTTTAGCTGTATCCAACTGCTTATCACTACCACACGACTGGCTACTCTACACAGAACTGGATGCTGCCTCCACAATAGACAACCGGACTCGGCACACAGCTCAGTTCAGCACTAGCTTGCGCTCCACTCAACGCTGGTACTCCGCCGTTGATTCGCTATCCTCTCAAAGACTCGTTGTCTATGACTACGACTCTGATTCAATTCACCCTGCATCTTGAGACTGCTGGCCTTTTATAGTTCCCGGGAGGCGGAGCGAGAAGGTTCTGGCCGTATCTCAGTTCCTATGGATGGATCGCTAAAATTCTCGAAGTTTCCAGCATTATCCATTTTGTCGCCAAAATCGCCAAATTCGTCGCCAAGTTTATCGCAAGCTCTGGGATCCCTGGCTCGGCAACCGACCAGCATACAATACAGATGATTGTAAATCGGTCTTTCCCTTGATAGAACTAACCATGCTGGGAAGCAACATTACAAGTTTGTAACAATATGAAATAGAGAAGTCTGCTGGAAGCTTTTCTTTAAATTTTTTTACTAACCCTCTTAATTTTTTTATTCTAGATATTAATTATTGTGATATTTTGTTTACAAAAACAGTCATGCTGAACGTGATATAAAGCTAAATATGTAAATTAGATGATGTTTACTTAGAGGTAGTTTTTTTTTTTTCAGTAAACTGACATTTTTTATTTTTATCATTGTGCATTATAATCCACAACTTTTAAATTTGTAATGTACAACATTTTATTACGAAAAGCTTGGCGAAATATCTATTGACTGAAACAGATAGAGAAGAAAAGTTGCAGTAACTTAGAAATAAAAACAATTATTCTTTTAAATAATATAAATAAATAAAGTTTTTTTTAAAACTCAAAATTATTTTACATTTTTTTTAATGGTAAGCTATGATTGTGAAACAATATTGTCTTTTTTCTATTATTTTAAAATGCTGTATCGAAACAAGTTTAATAGTTTTAGCATTCATTTTGAATGTACAGAGTTGACTCTGCCTGTTAACCCTAAATTCCAAATCTTTTGATAAAAAGTTTAAAACTTTATTTCCCGAATTCTTGTTTCCTTCAAACTTTAAATAATGGAAAATAAAGCCTTTTTTTTTAAGCAACCATTTAACGCGACCATTTAAAAAGTACACATATAAATCCCATGTTTTTTTTTTCATGAAATGCTAAAAGAAGAATCGAAAAACATTTGTTTTAAGTTTTTCTTTTAATGGCAGACGGGGGGGAGGGGGAGGGACAAAAGCAGGGAAATCTGTGTTCACCAAAAAATTCTGCATTCAAATAAATACATGCAAATAAAATTTCCAAAAACTGACTAACTTTAAAGATAAGAGCCCATAAATAAAAATAAAAATGTTTTGGAAGTAAAAAAACTTAGAATATCGGCATGCAGAAAGAATATTTATATAAAAATATGCAGAAACTAGCGGAAGTGGTTTCAACAAAACTTTCTCGCATATTCTCTAGCAAAGACGTAATCCCAGCGAACGTTTTGCAAGACATTGGTGTACAATAATTACAAAATATTAATTTTAAGGGTGAATTTAGAATTTTTATTGAATCTATCATGACATCCTTGGCGATTATTTTTTCGACTGATCCCTGGTATGGTCAAAAATATGCGAAAATCGAATTTTTGTTTCAGACGCTTTCTTCTCAACCGACTGAGAAAAAATATGGCATAAAACTAGTCGCAAAATGACGCATCAAAGTTGATATATTTAAGTCATTACGTTTTTCTTTTATCGCATTTACATGATTCTGAAAATGGATACCGACAGACATTTGACCACTTGTTGGATTTGGCTCAAAATTTGATAGGCGTCAACAATATAGATATTATATTTAGATATTCAGTTTTATCTATCTAGCGCTCTACGTTTTGTAGTTATCGTGTTAACTTATATTCGAACAGCCGGACAGACAGACTTCCTCTGAAAAGATTTTGCTCCAAATGTGATTGAGATCTACAAATTTGGTTTCAAGCTTGAATGCCAAATTTTATTTATCTATCTTTAAGCAATTGTGAGTTATGTTTGTCACAGACAGACCAAGAGACATTTTCCAAAAATGTGTTTTTCGAATTCAGGGAGTCTAAAGTGTGAAGATTCGCCAAAATCTCGAGTTCGAATTTTTTTACTATTACTATACTTCGCATATGAGAAAGTAAAAACTTTAACAAAATGGTACATTCTAGGCTGATTATTAAAAAATAAATCCTCGTTTTCTTATAAATTAAAAAAAATTTATATACGCTGATTATAAAAATACATTTCCCTGATTTCTTTTAAAGAGTAAGGTACATCAAAAGAAAGGGCGAAATTGTTACTTGATTGAAAAGGATTCAATTAAGTGTGTCTTTCCTTTCAGGAAAATATGTTATGGAAAATTCTTAAATTCTGAAGGGGGCTTAAATTTGATATCGTGAGTATGGGTCTCTTTAAATTATATGTGGGCAGAAAAATAGATTGGCATTTCAACAAATATGCAATGCTGATTTCATTTAGGTTTTGTTGGTTAATCTTTTAAGGCAGACGATCAAGGTGACTCATTCGATTTTTGGTGAAAGTATTGAATTTTATTTTATAAAGTATCCTAAATTTCTGGATTTCTTTCTTTATAAAACCCTTCTAGATAAGGTTTTATGTTCATACTCATTTTTACATTTTAATGCTATTTTACAGTTTTAAAACAGTTTACAGTTTTTTTTTTTTTTACAGTTTTTTACTCCGATTTTTTTTGGTAAGATTTATACAAATATCTAATGAATATTGTTATATAATGCATAAAATATTATAAATGGCATCTGTTTATTTAGAGATAATTTATTGTTTTTTAATGCTTCATAATGTGAAAAAAATTCATGTCGAACTCCAATAGGGGATAATGGATAGAAATAAATAATAAGTAATAAGCTAAAGAATCAGGTAATATATTTCATTTTCAACAAATCTTTTGAAAACTTTTAAACTAGATCTTTGCTTTTTATACATTTTACCCTCCCCCCCCCGAAAAAAAAATCAGATTTTAAAAAATACTTTTTACTTTTAACTAATATATTTCATTTCACTGATTTTTTTTCAATTATCTTTATAAAAAAAAGAAATAAAAATTTAAAGTTTAAAAAAACTTACCATCGATTATATGCAATACTTTATTATAAGCAATACTTACTTTTTGAATACTTATGTTAATGGAAAGATGAAATATTTGATAAAAGAATTATTAAGAAAGACTGTGTGAAAGAACATTAATAAAATGTTTTCCCTAAAATCTTTGAAGCAGTATTTAAGACTTCCATCTTATAGTATGAAATACGATGTTCTAAGATCAAAGTATACATAAAAATTCAGATCTGAAATATTATAAAGAAATCAATGTTTTCTTAAATAATCAATAATTATATAAAGAAATCTTTGCGTTTTTATGGCCTATATAAATTTTTATAAATTGTAATAGAATTTGAATCTCGAAATTACATGTGTCTGTAGTGTATATATTTATATGAATCAATAATAACTTCCCTCTAAAATATATGGAGTGAAATTAACATAACTTTGAGGCAGTTATACGAATGCAATTAAGTTTAACATCTTTGGGATATTTATTGGAAATTTGGTATATTTAAGAATGGATGAGCCCCAAACAATTTTTTGTGTTTGATTATCAATTCGGCCACCTGTGAAAAGCGAGTTGTTATAGTTCCTACTTAGAGAATCACCGCAGCAAACTTTCGATCTGGACGAAGAAGCTTTTACAAAGAACTTCAATTTCCGAGTAAGATCGTAAATTGAGGACACAATAGGTAACAGGACATAAAAACATCTTGGGAATTACGCTTCATCTCCTAGGCAGAAACAAACTCAAAAAACCACGAGAAACTAAAAAAAAAAAAAAAAAAAAATACCTTACTTCCAACTAAACAGCTTTCCTTTTTTTACTTATTTTATAGTATAAAATATATGGTTCGTTTTTCTTTTTTAAATATATAAAATGCTTAAAAGTTTGAAATTTTTTTCGTTGTGTTTTCCGTTTACTGTGATTTAGGGTATTGGAATTTTACGATTATTGGATCTTGAGTACTTATTTTTTAAAAATTTAAATTTAAATTAGTTTTTCTGCCTATACAGTAAAACTAAAATTCAGAGTTAGTGATTATATATTAACATTGATTTTCAAAGCTAAATTTTACACACACACACACACCCATAGCACAATTTCTCTCTCTCTCTCGATTTAAATACTTTTCCAATTTTATATTTCATGATATATTCAGAACTTCTTTTAATTTTCTGAATTTGTTGAAACATGATTCTCTAAATAATTGCAAAAAGGACTGAAGATTCCATGCAAACACGGCCAAAGCGCCATATTAAGCATAATATTAATTAAAAGTCGATTTTCAGACAAAATAAAATTCTTTTAAAATTTCTGTAAATGATGAAAAAAAAAAAATTGTAAATCAGGATATTTCATCTATCCATTATACTTTGTTCGAAATTTTTCTTCGTTTGGAATGATTGGAAAATTGTTAAATCTTTTACAATAAATCGTTACAAAAAAAATAAGACTAATCGTTCTTGAATATATAAATCAACATTTTTGGAAAAGTAAATCGCTGAATTTAATAAAGGTAAAAAATGTGTTTCATATTTCTTTCTGAAGTTAATGGTAAAAAAGGCAGAAAACGCCAAAATTTTACTTATTTTTTAAATAATTAAAATTTGAGTAAAATTCCTTTAAAAAAAGAACTGCCCATTGCATAATAGGAACTCAAAAATAAGCTCTAATTTCATTAGTTATTTTTAGGCTACCAATATAGACAGACTTGCTTCCTTATTAGTCACTGAAATGAATAATGGAACAGGAACACTGTGTAAAAAATGAAAACTTCATTTTTTTTGCAGACGAAAAGGAACATACGAAAAATAATTCTTTACGTCATTTTGTGCATTTTTTCATTTAGAAATATTTGTAAATTAAAAATGATTTAAAAATAGTTATCGGACCATGATTAAAGTGAACATTTTTTTGGTCATTAAAAGGATGTTAATTTCCGAATTATCCTCGAAAATATCTATTTTTTAAAGAAATAGTTCCCCTAAAAATAGGAGCTCTTACTTTGAGTATAAAAAGCAGTAGTCAAGGATCAGTAAATTTAAACAATAAATTCAAAATCATGTTGTAATATATTATGTAAGTTAATGAACAACAATATAAATTGAAAAATCTGATTTTTTAAGAATACTTGTAGCCTATTGTAAATCAAAAAACTCAACTAATCAAAACTTTTTTTCCAGTTTTAAGATATACGAAAACTGAACCCTAGTTGTACCAGAAGCTAAAAAAAAGTTTTGTAAGTGTTTTGTCTCGAAACATAAACCTCTAACCCTAAACATAACCTCTCGGTGTCTTGGCTTGCAGAGCACGTATCAAATAGCATGAAATCATGTATAACCGTGTTCTGTTTTTTGAAGAATAAGACAATTGTTCCTTAAAAGTATGGTTAATGACATACTTAAAAAAAGTTTTTTCCTGTTTTGTGAGACTGAAACGCATCGCTAAAGCAAAAAAGCTGTAAAAACATCTGAAAAAATAAATTGGATATCTAAGTGAAATTCATGTGTTTACTTCCGTAGGTAATCATAGTTAAAGTAAGACTATTATTATGAAATATAATATTTGATGCCAATATAATTTCAAAACTTTACTGTTGCGAATTTTATATTTTATTACACATGCCATTGTTATTCAGACATAATAAGAACTTTTCAAAATTCTTTTTCAGCAAGATGTGTATATGACAAAAGTAATGAGTTTACATAATAGTAAAGGAACATTAAAATCTTATTATAAGAAACTTTTTCTTTAGTAAATAAATATTTTCAAATAAGTAATTGTTTTAAAATCATATCATTTAGTTTGTCTTGTAACTTTGTATATAACCATTTTAAACAACAAATTCTTCAGATTTTATTGCCTTTAGTATAATATTACCATAAAATGGTTTTGTAAAAGAATTTGAATAGGACTTAGAGTAATAATTAATTGAGTTATTCATGCATGTACACGTATATGCATACAAGAGACAGAGAGAGAGAGAAAAAAAATAGCTTTAGCAATAGATTTTATCGACTAATATCATAAAAGTTTACAAACTCCAAATGAAATTTGAGTATTGTACAATCATTATGTTACGTAGAACACTATTAAAAGGGGTAAAATGCTACAAAAAGGCATTTTCCAAGTAAGCCAATTTTTTTCTGTTTCCAATTCTTTCAACATCGTACTTTTTAAGGAAGGTTTCCCATAAACGGACGAGACACTCTCTCCTACTGATTCGTTGGCTTTCCTCGCTAATGTATCTAAAAGGCACGAATTCCTGTTCAAATATTTATTTTCATAGACAGCTCTGCTAAACTGCAACCACATCGCAGCAACAGATAAAATATATTAGTAACCGATTTCGACTTTTTATTCTTTCACTCTCTTGGGTTATTTTTCTGAGAATGAAGTTATTGATGATAAGAAGCTTTCTCACATGTTAGAAGCATTTTCAGCCGCTCTTCGCAGCGAAAAACCTTTTTTTCACATAGTGATTGGCATATGTGATATGTGTAATAGAGTATTATGAAATTGTGTCACATGTTTTACAATATATATATATATATATATATATATATATATATTACCTTCTTGTAGCTGTTCTTATAAATTTGTTGAACTTGAAGTGCAGAAAAGAGAATTATTACAATAAAACATCCCAAAGATAAATGTGTTTTAAATATGTCTTTGAAGATATTCCAATCAATAAATGGAGATAATTAAATAAAAATTATCATGAACTTTAAATATGCCAATAATATATTTATATATTGCCTCCATACCACTTCCATTTTTAAAATAAAGCTTAAAATACTACTTGATTCTACATTAGGCTTTTGTGAAAATCTCGCAAAAAAAGTTTAGTCTATTTTAGTACCTTATACGCGAAAAAGATGGCTAATAAGTTTAACATCTGTTTGAAATTTGAACTTCCCATAACTCAAACTTTGGCTACCAGTTCACCGCCCAAATTACTGTAAAATTTTCATATTTATGAATTTTCCATGCAGATGTTCATGTCCTTTCTCTGTAAAAATAGCTAAAGAACTCATCTCGTAGAAGTGGTTGCATATTGAGTTTCCCTAACATATATTTTGGTTAATTGTCCCATAGAAATCTGCGATATTGTGTTTTAGTTGCAAATTTGGATAATGCAATTTTAGATGCTATCCTTTATCTTAAAAATTAGTTCTCATGGTCGTTGCCATATACGGGTGCAGAAGCTTCAGTAATTAATTTAAGAGTTACTGAATGTTTCCTGCTTCTTGAAATATGTAATATTTAAAATCATCGGGTTCAGTTCATTGTGGGAAGCAGTTGTCGTACGTGGGGGTCCAGTAAGTCAATTAAATATATATGGTTTCTGCCTAGAAACTCAACATAGAACACTTGAATTCTTCAAAGTTATTATCGATGTTTTCTTTATTTTTATCGCCACTTTTCTACGGTTTAAATTTCTTTGAAGATTCTACTTTCTGAAGTAGATTTGGATATCGGTTAATATTGAATGATAGCAGACTGTCTCTAGATGACCAAACTATGTATTTATCTATACTAGAAATTGGGATTTTTTTTTTGGTTCTGTAAAAGAACAGATTGCGATACCGATAAGATGACCGAGATTTTATACCAAGCCAAACATATTTTTATATAATAATGTACTCTGTGAAAGCTTTTAAATTCTTTGATGGGCATTTTGTTGAAACATATTATCTCAAATTCTTCTTGCTGTTGATGATACAAGAGTCTGAAATGACTCAATTTTCTTAGAAATTTAGTGACAAGGTGACTGAAATATTTTCGTTTGAAATTCTTGCATGTAGTTTATAGAGATACTGTTGATCTGTATTACGTTCATCTAGGGCAACTTCAGGCAAAGTTATTTCTAATTTTCCGAATTTTATTTCAAGTACCATTTTTGATTCTAGACTTTTACTCATTTTTTTCACAGTAACATATTGTGTATATTATGCAGCAGCAAAGTAACTTAGAAACTAATAATCCATAATTTAAAAATCTCTCCTAATCCTAAATCTACATATGTCAAAGCAATTGCTATCAAAATCTCATTGTAGAAACTATTATAGGGAAAATGGGTGCTTTGGATTTGGATTTCTCGTTTATATATATATATATATATATATATATATATATATATATATATATATATATATATATATTATATATATATATATATATATATATATATATATATATATATATATATATATGTATATATATGTATATATATATATATATATATATATATATATATATATATATATATATATATATATATATATATATATATATATATATATATATATATATATATATATATATATATATATATATATATATATATATATATATATATATATATATATATATATATATAACAGAACAGAAGTTAAAGAACCAAATAGTTGTAGCGGAAAAAGTGAAAGAATGCTTGCCTTTATTCCTGATTTTCTACAGAAACTAAACGGATGCACAAGAATTTTTTTTTCTAAAACAACAAAATGGGGAAAAGGTGAATGAAAACTGTTACAAAGCCTATAATTAAGTTAGGCAGAGCCATTTTATTGAAGATAACTGAAAAAAATGTCATAATTTTGAGCAAACACGAAAAATTTTCTTTAATTCTTTAACATTGTATTTCAAATAATATTAGCGTTTTAATTTTTGCTTTACAAATGATATTTTTCCTTTGATGAACCATCATGTTCAGTGAATCAACTCTCTACTTGTCTTTCTGTTTTAACTCTAACCTAAAATTTAAATTGAAGTAAGTTTTGTGAAAGATAGGGTACATTGACATTAGTCAGCGATGAAGTTTGTTGGATGCCCTTTACAAAAAAAGAACCACTTTCATCAAAGTGCCTATAAACAACCACCCACACGTTCCCTGCAGAAAATTATCCTGTGAGTTTAATTAAATTGAAAAGCTAGTCCTGCAATCGAATCCCGTTCGATCCACTTAGTCGCTGGCGGTATGGAATATTAATAGAAAACTACGTTATAAATGGGGCAGAAATGCAGCCATGTGATATCGCCTGGGGGAATATGCCTTCCTTAGATCGATTGAGACGATGACTGTTGCTCGCCATTTGGAACAAGAAACGGTCTAAGTGACGGAAATAATTTCGCGCACTCAATTTTGATGGGAACGGGAGATTTGATGGAAGCTTTAGGTCTATTTGTGGCTCAGGCAATGGCTATCTGAAATAGAAAAGAAGTATGAATACAGATGTGATAAATTAACTATATTATGCAAATTGATGCTATGCACCTTGTGTTATATTATGCTAATTGATTCCCTGAAGTATTTAATGAACATGATATTATAATTGCGTATTGCGTACTAGTATATACCGAAGAAGTTTGACGTTATAGTAAGAAATGAATGGAATATTAATGAAAAAGCCTATGAAATTCCCTGCGTGACGTTCAAGTAAATTAGTTTCATAAGTGGGTTTTTTTTTTTCTCAAAAAAAGATAAACTATTTTGGTATACTTAATTTTTTTTTTAAAATTCCCTGCCCTAGTATCTTTTACTAACAGGGCATTCACGCTCTATTGTTATTTTTAATTCGAAATAATATGAATCAAAAAAAGGAAGAGATTCTGTTGTAGCTAGTAATTCGATAAGAACGCGGTAAGAAAACTCTTTACACTTGCTAAAGTTTTGTTCAGTTTGTTACATTAACGTCCCATTTTAAAGCAACACTAGGACTATTTTAGGACAGACCTCGTAATTTTGAATCGCGGTCAGATGACTAGGATGAAACCTGTGCTGGCACCCCCCTCTTCAAACTTCCACACCAAACCAGCTGGAGGATGTTTGGCCCCGACGAATTTAATGTGCAGCAAACCTGCTTCCCGACAGTTCTTCGGTGGAATCTGAAACCCTCTTTCTCCGAAACCAAGACCTCAACACTAGGCTACAGCGGGTCTTAAACTTGCTAAAACACACAGTTTGAGATCTTACTTAATGATAGCACTTGGGATTTGATTGGGTTGGGTAGCTTATCTTACTGTATACATTACTTAAGATAATAACATGTTAAAATAGTAAATGCCATTAACTTATTTAAAACTTACATAATCGTTTCTAATTCTACCATATGATGAATTATTATGATCTTGGTGGATTTTGATGGTAAATAGCGATAACCAAATGAATGGCCTTTCAAAGATTATTTCAAAATCTTTATTCAAGTTCAAAACTCTTACACATATTTCTTTACAGTGCTTGATATAATTATAAAAATTCTTGGAAGAATTCCTAATTTTTTATTTGCTGTAAACTATTTTATTGACGCAAAATAAAGAATATAACTACAATTATCAATTAAAAAAAGATGATGTAGAGCAAAGTTATTTTTGTATCTAATATCTTCATAGTGCTTTAAATAAAGTAAGATAAAAAATTAGTTTTGGAAAAGATACTTTTGATAGTATACCAAGACGGATTCGTTTAGTTATTTTCGAATGTTTAGTCTTTAATTTATAAATCGTCATTATTAGAATTATTATGGATTATGGAAAACAAATTTTTCATAAATTTATTATCTGGAGGTGCCATTCGTGTGGAAACAAATTTAAATTAAATTAATAGATTAAATGACATCTAAATCTTGAAAATGTTAAATCAATGTATTGGGGAACTAATGGTGTGGAGAACGCTCAATCAGCAGGCGGCAGTAGAAAATAAAACAACGACGTTTATTTACACGAAGACACACAGGACAGCACAAAGACGACAACTATATACAGCACAAAAGACGATTATCTTCAGCCGAGACGTGCAATATACAACAGCATATACAGCAGCATACAAAACAGCATACAACAGTCTCTACTGTAGACAGTAGCACACAGCTTAGTTCAGCACTAGCTTCACTCCGTCGCTGCTCCGCTAATCCCTGGAATGCCAGTTCTTTAGCGTCGATCCCGATTACTCTTCGACTCCACTGGTCCACGACTGCTCTCTCTGGAAGACTCGTTCTTCCCCGTCGATTCCGACGACTCTCGACTACTACTCAATTCACCGTCGACTCCCCTGCAGCTGCAGCTCCTTTCATAGGTCTCAGGAGGCGGGGTTAGAAGCCTCTCAACCAATCAGGAACGTTCGAGGCGTAACTCGGTTCCTACTGGACGGATCGGGGAAATTCTCGATGTTTCGGGTATAATCTATTTTGGCGCCAAAGTCGCCAAATTCGTCGCCAAGTCACCAAATGGTCGCCAAGACCTCCTATGGAACCGACTATTGCTGGGAAGCCACCTCACAGATTCGTAACATTATGTTTCAAACTCTAACGTATCAGGAAGCGCATGGAAAATTGATTAAAAGATTACACTTTCACAAACCTGAGATAGGATTTCTAAAGTAAAAGATTGTAAAATTCTTATTTCTCTAAACAAGTCATTTGGTTTTTATGCATTTGATCCATTTATCACTGCATTCAGGATATTTGTTTTAAGAGATTGAAGGATCAGCAAACCTTTATTTCAAAGATACAAGAATTTTTAATGCAGCGAAATCATATTGCTGAAATAATATCTCGTCAATCTATCGTAATCATTAATTATAATATCGCATTAAATAATTATTGAAATACTATCCCATCCTCCGATGCTTTAACTATTATTTATGAAGAGAAAAAAACCATGGTAACCTTAGATGAAAAAAAAATACTTTTAGATATTTTTATTCAGAATATAGTAAACAAATGATAACTCCACCTTTTAGATTAATTTAAGGTATTAATGACTTGTTGGATGATTATTGCTGCAAAGATCTATTTTAATATAATATAAATGCGATACGTGTATCAGTATGCGTTGAAATGATAGAATTTTATCAAAGGAAATATTCGTTATATTTTTTGATTCAAAAACTTTTCAAATTTATTGAATAACAGAAGAATGAATTTAATTTTTTCTTCGAAATAGGGCCTCGTGAACTAAACATTTTTATTATCATTCACACAAAGAAGTAAAGGCTGATTATAATCCTACTTTTCATTCTTTTGTGTTTGTCACTGTACTTCTTCGGAACTTGATAATTGTTGTTACAAAGGCTCTAGACACCACACAGACTGTTCATGAAAATAAAATTTCAAATAGTCCAAAACTAGAGATAAGCTGGTATTGGATGTATTGAAAAGGCATTTTTCATAGATGACTTATTACTATTAGAGATATAAAAATTAACAAATTATGGTATGCATCCAGGACTTGATCTTCTATGTTACGAGAAATTTTCTAAAATTCCTGTTATGATGTGCTATGCCCAAGCACTATGCATATTTGTACTAGATGAAAGTTTATGTGATTAGTCTGTCACATGATCTTTTTCGATTGCTCAAAAAAGAAAAGAACATAATTCATTTATATTTGAAAAATAATTATAGAGTTCCAATTTTTTTAATATATTAGTATAGAAGTCAAATTCTGTAATTTATTGACATATTAAATAACTTTAAAGAACTTTAGAGTTCCAATTTTTTTTTTAATATATCAGCATAGATGTCAAATCCTGTAATTTATTGACATATTAAATAACTTTAAAGAACTTTAAATATGAGAATTGTCAACTTGGTTAGGAAATGATATAAAATAATATTTCTTTACTAAACACTATCATACCTTAAGCATATAATTTTTTGAATAATTAATAATTATTCTGAGCTAAAAATTTGGGATATTATTTCTTATATTATTTTAAAAAATGAATACAAAATTACTATTCTGTTTTGAAAGGAATTTAATTGTCCACGAATTGGAATGAAATAAAAAAAAAATCAAATGTAGAAATATAATTATGTATTGTCTTTTCTAGAGAATGAGGTTTCGTATTTATTTTATTTTGATGACTCCGCCCATTTTCATGCATAAAAATTAAAGAAAATGTGTTCATTACACAATTTAGAAATGTCACTGAAATTAAAAAAATTTTTTCACAGTGTTAGGGTAAATTTAGAACATTCCTTTTTTTTCCTCATGTAATAAAATTGCTGTATAAACGAATTTTGAATATATAGTATACAACTAAAAATGCAAATATTTTTTCTGTTTATTTTAGAATCATTCACATATAATGCATCTTAAAGAAGTTACCCAAAACTATTTATTCAGAAATTAATTTAAAAAGAAATTGGTAGTCATTTTAATCTAGTGCATGATGGTCTTTAATTAGTCATTTTTAGTTGCATTAGTCTCCCATTGCTTTCTTTTTTCAAATTAGTTTAATTTTAGATTTTCTGTATGAAAAACAAATTCCAAATAAATCTGCTAAGCTTTAAAAACTCTCTCCTCATTAAATTTCTAATTATTTTATAAATCTCTCTAGCACATAAGCGCTAATGATTAGTGGAATACATTTACTTAGATAATTTTCTAATATGACGTCATTAAATTAGATGAATTAAATATGAAAACCAAATAATAAAACGTTCCTTCTATTAAGGAAATATCCGCGGCACGATATATTTTGCTATTTGGTAATTAAAGGAATGAGTGCACATTTACTGCCAATAAATGCTGAGATTGATCAATGAGTTTCTTCAATTAAGGCCTATTCAAATGAAGTAAATTTATTGAATGGCTTACTGCAGCTAAAGGAACCCTATTTCGAATTAAATGTGGAATATTTAATGTATTTGGCATTAAAGTTCGATTATAATATCAGGAATTACTACTTCTCTCAAAACTATTGAAATGAATTTTTACTCTTCACTTTGAACGATTGGCCACTGAATTTGTAAAGAGATATATGGTATCATTATTTACATATTTGTAACAATCATAAAACTATTGTGGGAATAATGGTATGTACCAAAATAAGATTTTCAATAGACTAATGGCTTATAAATGCTTAAGGTGCAGTTCTCTATATAATAGGAAGCCATCAGACTAGAAACCGTATTATTTGCAGTATTAGGTGGCATTTCCGTAAGTGTTACATTTATCAGTTGAAACTGTTTGATCACGATATATTTGATTGATTTTTAGTATCTCCACAAACACGGCGAAGTATTTTGAAATATGGAATAGGAAAATATAGGTTTCAAACTGCAAGAGGATTGGTTAAAGCACGGTTCATCCAGAATTCAAATGTTCAGCTTTTGTTTTGGACAAGAATAGTAAACTGATGGACAATTTTAATTAAAATTATATATATATATATATATATATATATATATATATATATATATGTGTGTGTGTGTGATGAATTTTAGATGTAGATACCCCTCTTTCGCTTAGGGGTAGCGCGTGTTCCCCGTGATCTGGGAGTCCTGGTTCGGACACGGTTGTTCCTTACCCTGTATTCTATCTGTGAAGTGCGCGAAAGAGCCCCCTTGTAAAAGGGGGTTGTGCAAGCGAGTGTGTGAGTGTCATCTTTATGTAAGCTAAAGCCAGACTTCTGCCCTCGGGAGCACAGGGGTATTTAGCCTCGGAAGCTATTGTACCCCTCTTTCCCCGATTTCTTCGAAGTGGTTTGAATTGGTATTCTATCCAAGGAGGAAAATGTAACATATTAATATATTATATTAAAACTGAATATACAAAAATGTTTTAAAAATTTTTATATCAGAAATTGAAAGAAAAATTAAATGTAAGTACTCGTCTTTAATATTAAGAAAGAAATCAAGCTGTCTAAAAATAGGAACGACTATTTTCGATAACACTTGCAACTTACGTACAAAAATTTATTTTCAAAGATTTACCTGCTTGAAGGCGATAGAAGAGTTTTCGAAAAACGGTGAAAAAAATCTTTCAAACTCGAACACCCAGAAAGAAGATTTAAATAATAACAGTTAAATAAATAAAAAAAAATTCTTATGTTGGAATTGAATCCCTCGTGTTTTCTATTCAAATAAGAACCCCCACAAACACAAACTATCGTCTTGTATTGTAAGTCGCCTTTAAGATTTGGAAAATCTGATACTCGGAGGAAAGAGATGTGATCGTGAGAGTGTTTGCTTACTTTCCAATATACACAGAAGAGTTATTTAAGTCTGGAGAAGGCTTAAAATAAGTTTCTCGAGAGGAGGAATTTGAAATTGAACTATATTTTCCCACTTCTACTTTGAAATGAATGAAAATAGAATGCTTAAGCAAACATATTCCGTATCTTTCTTATACAATCACTTCTTTTAATTTATTGGACTCCAAAGTTAAAAATTGGTTTTTCATATAAAATAACCAGCAGAAGCAATTATAAGCATTTAATTTGGTATTTCTAATTCTTGGGAAAACGTATGTGCAGCAATTAGAAAAAAGTTAAATAAGATTCGTTAGGTAAAATGTATTTTAATTTTGCTTCTTATGTTGAAATTTATCTGTCTTTGGCTATAGGTTTATATTTACTTCGAATTAAATCGGTTATGTATATGTTAGAATTCATGATTTCCCATCAAAATACATTTAAGAATCAAATTGTATACGAAATTGTATCAAATTGTAATCGAATATATACGAAAGACGGCATTATAATATGTATTTTGTAAATTGTTAAGTGCATTGTGTTTATAATTTATTCTAAAAGGTACAAGTTCCATGATATCATAATGCTAATAAAAAATTATATTTCAGAATATTATATTTTCTAATATTCACGCTATTTCAAAATCCACTTTCTTATTATTCCTGTGAACTATATAGATATTAAACAAATTTTTCTCTCAACAATGAAAAAAATAATTGCTCGATTAATGAAACAATTAAAACGCCATGATATTCAGTTATGCAATAAAATCTCCTGTTGAAATTATTAAAAAAATATTTAAATCATGCAAATAGTTATTTTTTTAAAACTGTCCATATTCAGCAGGAAAATTAAATTGATACTTTTTTCCAACAATTAAAATGATAATATAAAAAAAATGCAAAATTTATTTTTGTGCTGTAAAATTGTAAATTTTCAATCAATTAATTTAATTACAATTAAATTTAAATTTACAAGAATTTCTAAATTTGGCATATATATGCCAGTTTGAGATAATTCTTGGCCTAACGATATGTCCTTCACAACAGCAACACATATATGCATACAAATATTTATCTTTATTAACAGTAGAGATATTGTTTTATATTAGAGAATATTAAATATTATAAAATATAAAACCTTTATTTTAACATCAATCTTACATGAATAATACATAATACCTTGAATATATTACTGAATTTGTTGAAATTTCAGTGTGAGTGAGACTTTATTCATTTCGAATCAAACAAAAAAAAATGCATAAATGGTATTGCTTGTTTTAAAATTAATCTTTGTGCCAGGATAAAAAATTAAACAAATGATTTTTTCTTCGGTTTGGAATATTACTGAATTTTGCTCGAAAGATTTCACTCATACTACTTTTAAATTATAACAAATGATTTTGAAAATTTCCATTGAGTAAATTGGATTTTCATATTGAGTGAAATTAAATCTATGTTCAGCAATTTGTTTAAATGAAAAAAAGACAATAAATTTATGATTTACAGGATATATGTGTTAAAATACTTCTAACGGAGAGAGAGATTCAATTCTTATTATATGCACATAAGACTCCAGTAAATAGACTTCGGATTCTACAGAAAAATTTATTTCTTCGGTTAATAACGAATATGAGAATATCCTGCTTCTTACATTTCATTATTATATCTTCACCCACAACATTTTATAAAATGACAATAATGTAAGCACAATGAATAATATGCATAAAAACCTATAATTAGAATTTATTGAAGCATTTGAATGGATAGAAAGTATGTAGCAAACTTGTTAATTATATTTTAATGGCGCCTTGTTTTGTATATTTTTATTTACAATATCGATACTTTCCAGTTAGGTTAACTGGACCTAACTCGTCCAATCTTAGCCTTTATTTTCTTAGTGATGAATATTACAAATAAAAAGGAATTACATCAATATTTTATTTGGAAAGGAAATGGAGATCCGTTAACTGAAATGGCCACGTTCTTATTTTTAATGTGTTTAAACAAATTTTCTTGATATATATTTGTTTATATTTCCAAAAGAAAAATGTATGAATTGTCTTTTATCCATTATTTACTTTTTTGAAATTGAGTCTAGTTTTCAAGAAGATTTTAAAATTTTCAAATATGTAAAGTTTTTGGGTTATTATTTATTTTAAAGCAGCATTAGCTTATACGAAACCCTTTGAGATATTCATTTTAGAGCTTCTATCATAGCCTGGATCAATTTTTATATAAATTTTGTGCCCAAATCATTATTATATTTATTATCCATTTATTTTTATTCATTAATTTCTACAATAAGTTCAGCATAATTATTCTTGTTAAAATGTTTGTTTCAAGGAATGTTCTTTTTAAATATCGAAAAGAATTTTTAAATAATTCACAAAGTCTTCAAATTTACATGACATATATTTCTGACTTAACACGTATTTTTTTATTTGTTTTATCTCTTTCTTTTAAAATTCTAGTAGCTATTAATCTTCTCGACGAATGTACATACTATTTTCACTTCATATTGTTCCCCTGTGTGAAATTCATTCTTTTGAGGGCACCAGAGATTGCAACGAATATATGAGCCGTCAACTATTTCCCTAGCACAAAGCGGTAAACTTTAACCTCCCTTGAGTAAAATGAGATTTTTCAGCATCAAATAATCGTGTTGACAATATAAAAATCGTGTCCTTGGCAATCTCCCAATCTCGTTCTTGAATAACGCTACAATAGTAATGAGACGTTATTTAAAGCACCTTTCTATGACCGGGATTTTATCAAAATGACTCCTGAAATATTTTAAAATTATGGAGAAAATAGATTTCGGAATTCTTAAAATCAAGTTCTATTTCTTATGACTGTTCTTATTTTTGAAGTGTTCCTTATTTGCTTATTTAAATTTTTATTTTGCTAGTAATTCGCTAAATATTATTAAACTATTTGATTCATTTGAACC
The DNA here is from genome assembly GCF_947563725.1 of Argiope bruennichi. Lineage (NCBI taxonomy): Eukaryota > Metazoa > Arthropoda > Arachnida > Araneae > Araneidae > Argiope > Argiope bruennichi. Next base: position 55,727,736 of record NC_079159.1, on the reverse strand, counting down.
AGAACATTAATTTATTGTTTCGTAAAATAATACATATATACATACATACATACATACATATATATATATATATATATATATATATATATATATATATATATATATATATATATATATATATATATATATATATATATATATATATATATATATATATATATATATATATATATATATATATATATATGTATGTATGTATGTATGTATTTATGTATGAGTGTGTGTGTGTAGGCATTATTTTATGTGAAGCAGAATGCAGGTGCGACGAACAGTGAAGAGACTTTGCATTTTTAAGTTCGATTTATTCTCTTTACTCTATCCCGGAAAGGCATATTTATTTACAAGAGGTGCGGACAAGGTGCGTCAGCTCTCAGCCACAGATTCGTCAAGAAGTGGTTTAAACAAAAAAGAAGCAAATTATCCCTGTCTTATATACTGTGATGTTTTAATAGGGATTTACATGGCATGTCAATCAAAAAGCAAGGGAAACACAGGGATCTCTTAGAAGAATTTGTAAAGTCAGCGGTATTTTGTCCCTTCACGCCGAGCGTGTGAAAGTGTCGACTTTTTTCTGATTCATCGATTTTATAAAGTTCTCCTTGAATTAATTAAGTAGAGAAAGTGGAATTGGATCACGAAATAGAGAAGGGAATTACTATGGGCTAAACTAAGATAAAGGTTTGGAAATTAATTTGGATTTAATTAAGAGTTTAATATATATATATATATATATATATATATATATATATGTGTGTGTGTGTGTGTGTGTGAATGACCTACAAATGAATTTCTTCGATAAACAATGCTTCTGGGAAATAATATGAGAAAAATGTTTTATGTAAAGACAAGATATGACATGATTTTTAATATCAACATGATTTTGTGTATTTTATTCAAATTATTTTTACACTCTATGAAAAAATTAAAAGACAGAAACAAAGACATCATTGATCGAATTTTGAGGATGCTGATTATTGTATATGACTTCTCAATTTCTGCTAAGTTTGAAATGTTCTTACATGCCGAAACTGAAAATCAAATTGTCAAATAAAATATAAAAATTAAAGTTTGTTATAGGACTCGTAGAAAATGATTTTCAAAGTTCATTTAGTAGCTCTTAAAAGAAATGATTCTATAAATTCCTAAAAACTAAAAGCGCTTTTTTCCAATTAAAATTCTTAATATTTTTATTTATTCAACAGAAAGAAAAAAAAAGAATCAAAGCGAAGAAAAGAGTGTTCATGCTGACATAAGCTATCCATATATCTGCACACGAAAAACGGTTTCCATTGTATACTCGTTTAAGGATTAATGCATATGTAGCGAAAAGAAAACTTCCAAAAATAATGAAGCTTGTATATGCGTAAAGGAACGCATTGAGTTCCCTTACAAAGAGTTTCGGGTGTTTGCTATTCAAATTAGAATCTCCCATAAGTACCATTCTCTGTTCGAAAGAGAGAAATGGATACTGCTTGAAAAAGGAACTCGACCATAAATGTGTTTCTTTGCAATTAAATATATTCTGAAGCATCTGGAAAACAAGGAAGAGCTTCGAAATATGTTATCAGAAACGGAGAATTTCACGTCAAATAACAAGTGCAAGTTGTTTTTTTTTTCTTTTCTAAGTTATTGTTTTGAGATAATCAGAAAGAGTAATGCAGAATGAAAAAATTGATTAGATTATAAAATGAAATTTTTAAAACTAATAAGGATTTTAAAGTTAATTTAAGGGATCTATAAGATTTTTTTTACTCTAATGTCTAGTGAAGAGGGTTTGTTTGGAAAATTATCATCGTCAGAATTTAAATAAATAAAAGTTTTTACAAGACAGAATTATTATTATTATTATTTATTGCTGAATTTTAATTGTTTTTCTTAATTTCTTAATTTTTGTATTTTATACTGTTAATAGTTGAAAGAAAAAGAACGCTCTTATTCATCATAATAAGTTCTGCAAACATGCGGATTTTATTACAATATTTAAATGAATTATATATTTTTACAATTTTCTTTTTCGTATTACCTTAAAAAAGATATTAAAAATTAACTGATTAGCTAAAAAAAGTGGAAAAATATACAATTTTTTGTGAAATTCATTAACATTGCCTCTCGAAGATCGATAGAAAACTCAAATTGTTCCTTAGTTTATAAATTCGAGCCAGTTTGCAGCATCAAATTTCTTTAATCCTTCAAATATCAGAAAAATAAAAGGTGGATTTTTGAAAAAAAATATACACGTAGTCATTTAAAATGCGCATATAAGGAGGTTTTTTTTTTATATATTTCATCTGTTATGGAGGAAATATTTGAACTGTTATGAAATAAAGTATGTGTTCGTTAATTTATATATATAATTTATTTATATATATATTAAATACTTCGCAAAGTATACTTTCTTTTAAAATGAGTGCATATAAAACGAAGATATCGCAATTTTTTTTAAAAAAGAGTAGAACTAATTTAAACTTAAAGATTGAATAATAATATGTTAATAAAAGAAAAGATACCCTTGGAATTGAACTTTCATGTTTATTTTTTAAGTAAGAATTCCTCATAAACACATACTTTATTCTTGCTTTGTTATATATGGTGGATAGGAAAGTCTATTTAACCCGAAAATTCTTGCGAATGGAGAGAGCTTTAGCTTTACAAGTGAGGTAACGGTACAATAAAGCTACTACGGCCGACCTAATACAAACGTCAGTAGCACCCCTATAGGCGAAATTTGTTAGTTAGCCATTGTGCTTAGGAAGTAGCGCAAAATTTCCACATGTAGTCGCTTTACTGTACCGTTACCTCACTTGCATAGCTGTAACTCTCTCCATTCGCAAGAATTTTCAGGTTAAAGGGATTTTCCTATCCGCCCTGTATTATTCTGTTGTAAAGGCTATGAATTAGGAGGGGGGTTGCCCACAAACAGATGTATTACAAAGGTTATGAAATACTTGGAAACATCAAGAAAATTTTATAAGGAAAATTTATAATTTTGCCTAAATATATTAAGTATAATTAATTATGAGTTATAGTGATAGAAATTAAATTATTTTTTAGACAACAATTTATTTTATTGAAGTCTTCTTGATTCGTTTCCTCAATAAATTTTTTCCTACATACATAGCTCATTAAATGAAATAAAGAAGAATTTCTAATTTATGAGTGATATATAAAAATAAATATGAGATCAGAAGAGTAGTATTACCGTGCTAATAACTGGACCACCCTGCCGCGTTGCTAATAACTGGACCACCCCTGTTTTGCGTTGCTAATATCTGGACCACCTTGCTTGGGCGTTGTTAATATCTGGACCACTTTTTGTATGTCGTGTTGTCTGGTTTTTCGTGTTGAAGTAGCAGGTTTCGAAGCGATTTTTCTGTCGAAGCATGAACTGGACCACCCCCGTTTGGCGTTGCTAATAACTGGACCACCTTGCTTGGGCGTTGTTAATATCTGGACCACTTGCACGCGCGCGCGAGTGTGTGTGTGTGTCTGCGTGCTGAAGTAGCAGGTTTCGATGCGCGGTGTCTGTCGAACCGTGATATGGAGTGCGATGAGGCGACAGGTTTTTTAGCGACCGTGGTGCTCACTAGACCATGGTGGATACAGGTGGGAAATGCGAAAGTAGTATATGGGAAAGCGTGCGAACGCATGTGGAGGTCGCGTGTATTCTTTGTTATCATTAGCTGATTCATCTGCGAACGATTATGTCAGCAGTGTTTCAATCACGTTGGAAATTATTTAAAATAGATGAAGAGAGAAATAAAATAGGATTTTTCTCGCGTGAAGCCGCTATGCGCTTTTTTATAAAAGCAATGCATCATCGATGCAAACGTTCATTTGTCGACTGGCGTTTTAGTATTCAACACGCAATTTGGGAGATAATAATTGGAAAGATATTTTTTGAACGCAATTTCATTGTCTCTTCGGGAGACGGCAGAAGGTTTTGCTTAGTAAAATGTGTTTGATTAGTCATGTGAGAAAAGTACTTTTATGGTTTTTTCTCACACTTTATCTACTTGTAATAATAGTATTTCTTAGCATCTATTATGACACCGAATGTGAATATGGACAGAAGATAGATTTAAGAAACAGTACATGTTTTCATTCGGAAAATCTCGGAAGAAAATTGTACTTTCATATTTGCAAAAAAGAAAATTTGAAAGTTTATGATCTTCGATATTTTTGGAAAGAAGAACTCGATAAATTTAAGCCTCAAATTATCGGCGTGCAATTAAGCGAAAGTCAGTTTAAAATTCTATGTCAACAATGTTGAAACTTAAGCATCCGAGTACCGCTTTAATAGTGGGACCTAGTCAATCGGGTAAAACTTCTTTGGTTCGCAAAATGATTAAAAATAATATTTACGAAAAAAAGTTGACTAGAATAAAGTGGTGTTATAATTATTCTTCACCATGGTTTTTAGAGGAACCAGAAATAGAGTTTGTTCAAGGATTGCCAGAGGGCTATGAAAATTGTGACTTAATTGTGTTAGACGATTTAATTCATCAATTGGATCAAAGGGTTTCAGAACTTTTTACTGTGGTGTCGCATCACCAAAATGTGAGTGTTATACTTTTATTGCAAAATTTGTTTCCAAAATGTAAAGCCATGCGAGATATAAGCTTGAACTCTCATTATATAATATTATTTAAGAATTCTAGAGATATGAGTCAAATTAATTGTTTTGCCCGACAACTCTATCCGCGCAATTCTCAATTCATGGCGGATGCTTATATAAAAGCCACCGCTTCACCCTACGAATATTTAGTCGTGGATTTGCATCCAACTACGGCAGAGGAGTACAGACTCAGAGACAATTTATTTCCAGATCGTAACGGTATATATTGGATCTATAGACCAAAATGAAAAAACAAATAAAACAAAATTTAGATTTTTTGCTTCTGCTATCGAAATCTAGTCCAAAACAGCGGCGTATTCTATTGCAAAATGCTGACAAATCTCAAATGTCGTCGCTGAGCGAAATTTGTTTAAATGTTTTAGCGGGGAAATATTCCCGTCAATGTTAAGAAACTGAGAAAATATAAAAATTGCATAAGAAAAGTAGCATGTCGGAAAGCGAGCTTGAAAGCAAAAAAGAAGTTGTTAGTGCGACAAAGTGGAGGATTTTTACCTTTGATAATTCCAGCTGTCGTTAGTGCTTTAGCGGGAATGGCAGGACGAGCTATTGGCAATCGAATCTAATAGACAGGAAAAAGATTAAAAATTATATAAAATAGCGCGCAAACATTATAACGACTCATTTTGTTCAGCAGAATCATGTCAAAACGAATGGCTCTCGTGCCTTCCGAACTGTTTTCGGCTTATTATCAACAGAAACCTGAAATAAGATTAGAGGATGAACTTTCAAAATTATTAGATCGCGATCAATTACCCGATGATATGAAAGTGAAATTATTAGGGCAATTAGTATCTAGATATCAGAAAACCATGCACGAACCGCCGGAGCCTCTTCGCGTGAGTGTGGTAGACAAAGAATCGGAAAAAAATCTCACAATGAATGATATTCCAGAGACAACGTTCGATTCTACAATGATGGATATCTTATCATCTGTGCCACAATCGCAAAGTAAATTTGTGCCATTGATTGCCGAAAAACTAAAAACGCGCTCCTATTTTTGGAATGAGTTTGGCGAATTTCTACAAAATGGAGTGCCTATAAAAAACTCTAAAATTGCAGATTTCTTTTCATATTTGATGAGAAATTCTAAGAAACAAGTTGAGCCAAAACATTTCAGCTATTTCTTACAAGCTTTAAAAGAAATTAATATTCCTCTCTCTTGGATCGGTAATCAAACAGTTCTAAATCGATTAAAACACTTTAATGAGTTTGAAAGTTACAATGACGACGACGACAATGATGATAAAGAGAAGCTCCCTATAGAGCATAGACATCGAAGAAGCAAATCGTTGTTCGCGCCTACTACTTCATGGAAAAAGATAGCTCGATCGAAACAAAAAATGCCACAGACGAAGTGGATAAATTATTAAAAAACTATTACTACAATGTCGAACATCCCGCCTCTTTTGGAGGTGTGGCAAAACTTGCGAAAGCTGCAGGAGTTCCAATCAAAACAGCTAGAGAATGGTTAATGAAAGAAGATACATATACTCTTTTTAAGCCGGTGAGATTCAAATTTCCTAGGCGAAAAACGTTGTCCTATGGAATCGGGGATCTAATACAAAGCGATTTAGTAGATTTATCAAAATTCTCAAAGCAAAATAAGGGGGTAAAGTTCCTATTGACTTCGATTGATGTTTTTTCAAAGAAAGCCTATGTTTTAACACTAAAAAATAAAAGCTCTAAGACGATGTTAGAGGCCATTAAAAAATTAGTGAAGCAAGTAAAACCAATCATAAATTTACAAACGGATGAAGGTAAAGAATTTTTTAATAAACAGGTGCAAAACTTTTTCAAAAGAAATAAAATTAATCATTATAGTTCGCATAGCGAACATAAGGCGAGCGTTGTCGAAAGATTTAATCGCACTCTGAAAAACAAATTGTTTCGCATTTTTACACACAGAGGATCTTATAAATATATTGATGTTTTGGACAAGGTTATAAAAAGTTATAACGATAGCATCCATCGCACAACCGGTTTTGCTCCGAATAAAGTCACAACTAATTTAGAGCCTCTAATTTTCAAAAACGTTTATGGTTATAAAGCAGAAATTAGGCACACATTTAATATCGGTGATCAAGTTAGAATATCGAAAGCTAAAAAAGCATTTCGCCGAGGATACTTACCTAACTGGACAGACGAAGTGTTTACCATTGACAAACGATTTTCCACAAGCCCGCCAACATATGTTTTAAAGGATTTAAAAGGAGAGTCGTTAAAAGGCCGCTTCTATGAAAATGAGTTACAGAAAGTTAAAAAAAGCTCGAGCGATACTCTCTGGAGCATTGAAAAAATTTTAAAAACGAAAGGGAAAGGTGAAAATAAAGAATTCTTCGTAAAATGGAGAGGGTTTGACAATCGTTTTAATTCTTGGGTGAAGAAAAAATGGGTGAAACAGTATCAGATTTCTACGTAACTCTGCCTAGCAATGCAAACATGGAGTACTTCCCAAATAATACTCAATCTTCATATCGTACGAAACTATCTTCACCGCTGATATTAACGAACGATTGGGAGGTCGCCCTCTGTGAAATTTGCATTCCTCAATCCTGGTTTAATATCGGGGATCATAATAATTCCTACGTAGTTTCGGTAGATAAAGAAGAGAAAACAATTCAAGAAAAGAAAGAACATAACGTTAGCTTTAGCTACATAAAGGAGGAAGGTGCTCAAAATTTTTGGATAAAAGTTAATGACGCAGTTTCTGCTCAGGTAGGACAGAACATAACATTTTCTTTTCGAGAAGAATCAAATGAGGTAGAGCTCGTTATGAACGAAGGATATGAAATACAGTTATTTAAAGAATCTTCTTCTAAACTTTTATATATGCTTCATTTACCCAACGAAGATACTACCATTAAAACTTTGACGACATTGTTTAATTTTCGCCCCTCTATACAGTCGTCCCTAGATCTAAGATTTACGATAATAGACACAAATCCGATCGATACTTATGAATATACAATTGGCGTAGCATCGTTTCTCGGGGTGGACAACGAGTCTCTCGAACCAAAGTCATCCAATGAACTGTTTGACAGAATTAATAATAACATAAAATTACTAGAATTAGAAAATTTGGTGAACATAACTTACGATGAAGTGAAAAGCGAAGTCGAAGTACAACTTGCCAAGTTTGTCGAAATTCACTTTCGGAAAGATTCGGCTGCAACGCTTCTTTCAAAACTCGGCTTAACTGGTGATACCGTTATCAAGGATTCTACCACATTTAAAGTAAACAGACGAATCCCCATAAATAAAAACGACCAATTTTCAATAATTGTGAAAAAATATTTCGAAAAAATTGAAACTTTGAAACAAAATTACAGTCTATTTTTAGACGTTGGCATGTATAAAACAGAAAATGAATTATTTAATGCGTTTAAATTTGTTACACTAAAAAAATTGCAAAATTCCTGCGTATCAATACATGTTCCAACCGGATATGAATTGAGATTAGGGCGAGGTTTGGCCGACCTTTTAGGATTTAATAAAAAGAAATTAGATGGCGGTCTGCACATAGGAAAATATCCCATGCAATTAAATGCAGGTATTACAGAAATATTTGTGTATAGCGATATAGTCGAACCCCATCACACCGGAGATACCCTTTCACCGTTATTGCGAATAATCCCATGCATGAATGAAAGAGGCCAACAGATCGTTAAACATTACGATAAATTGTTGTATTTCCCAGTGAGAAAAAAATTTGTGGAGACAATTGAAATTGAGCTACGAACAAGCAGCGGTGATAACATTATTTTTACAACCGGTAGAACATATGTGATTCTTTCTTTCAGACGCAAACCTATAAATTAGTAAAACTTAATGATGATTGTTCATTCGAGTTACGGACGAGATGCATCTAAGTCCAAAAGATTGCGAGTTGTACTATCAGCAACAGGTTGGTGGTAATTATTTTCAAGGAGCACCTTATCAGCGAGGCTATGGATTTTTTGGCGATCTAAGGCGATATATAACTCCTCTCATGTTTAAAGCCGGAAAATATCTCGGAAAGCATATGTTAGAAACGGGGAAAAATGTTTTGAACGATTATGCAAGTGGTAATTCGCTCAAAGATTCTGTGCGAACTCGTCTTCGCCAAACTTCTAAGCAAATAAAAGATGATTTTTTTCAAAAGTTGCAACAAGGCAGAGGTATAAAAAGGCGTGTCAACAGAAAACGGAAACAGACTAAAGTCAAACGACGCAAAACTCAGCCGCAAAAGGATATTTTTTATAATGGATGAAAAATCGCCTATTTGTCTTAAGAGCGAACTGGATTTATTTTCCACTTTGCCTACACAATTGGCAATTGATAATTCTTCTTTCGTGCAAGTACATCCAATAAGTTCGCTTACTGATAAAGCTCCGATCGAATTTTATATCAGCGGGAATGGGGAGCATTATTTAGATTTAGCGCATACCATTTTACATTTACAGATTAAGATTTTAAAAAAGAATAATACTGCATTGGCTGATATTGATCATGTTGCTCCTATCAACTACATTTTAAATACGTTATTTTCTCAATTCACTATATTTTTAAATGATAAACAAATTGCTTCTCAGAGCGATTATTCTTATCGATCTTTTATTGAAAGTTTGCTATTTTCATCAAAGTCTAATCAAGACTCTATGCTATCAACTGCTTTATTTTATAAAGATACAGCCAATGAGCACGACAGCGTAACAGAGGCTAGTGTAAATACGGGTTTTCTTTCGAGGAAAAACAAATGCAAACTTTCAAAAACAGTTGATTTAATAGGAATACTACACTTTGACCTCGCATCTCAACCCAAACTTTTAATTAACGGTGTGAATATAAAAATAAAGTTGGAAAGACATAAGGATACTTTTACCCTAATGTCGGCAACTGATACTTTCAAACTAGTTTTAGAATCTGCCAGCCTTTTTATTCGAAAAATTAATGTAGCGCCTTCCATAATTTTGGCACATGAAAAAGCTTTGGAGAGAGGCGTAATTAAAATGCCCATTAGACGCTGCGAAGTTCGTTCTTTTGCTCTCAGCAATGGGTTGCAATCCTCTACAATTGCCAACGCCTTTATTGGGCAGCTTCCGACTCGTCTGATTTTAGGTTTTGTTTCAAACGAGGCATATAACGGAAACACCGCTAAAAATCCATTTAAATTTCATCATTATAATTTAAATTATTTATCTATATTGGATGGATCAAAAATGATTCCCGCTATACCTTTCCAACCCAACTTTGAAAATAACTTATATGCCCGCAGTTATCTTAGTCTTTTTACAGATTTAAATCGATTTCATAATTCTCAAAATATAAATATAAATTATGATGAATACAAAGGTGGATATTCGCTTTACGCAATCGATCTGACCCCTGATTTAGCCTCTGGAGAATGCCACACGAGCGTCAGTCGAACGGGTAACATCGCAATCGATATAAAGTTTGCTCTGCCCTTGCCGGAAACGGTTAGTTTAATCGTTTATGCTCAGTACAGAAACACAATCGAGATTGACAAGTCGCGAAATGTTTTTACCGATTATTAATCGAGAATTAAAATGGACACTTTAACTCTATGTCGTCTTGCTTGTAGCGATGTTAATATTAGAAGGAATTTTGAGGGGGTATTTGCATCTGACGATATAAACAAACGTAGAGGAAAATGTTCATCTTTTATTATTAATTTGGATCCTAAGCATCTTCCTGGGAATCATTGGGTTGCGATTTTCTTTCAAAACGATGTGGCATTTTATTTTGACAGTTACGGTTCCCCACCCATGAATAAAAATATAATTACCTTTTTAAAGCAAAATTCTAAAATAATCCGTTTCAATTCATTTTGCTTTCAAGACAATTATACAACAAGTTGTGGTTATTTTTGTTTATACTTTTTATATAGATTTAGTAGAAACTTACCGTTAAGCGATCTTAGTGAATGGAATAAAAAACAAAATGAAATTTTCATCAAACGATTTGCGAACCAAAACCTAAACTTAGCCACTTGTTGTTATGCTCGTCACGACAACGAGCAAAGCTGTCGAGCGCTTTTAAATATGGTTAAGCCCTCTGATTAAACTTAATTCTTAGCAAGATTTTCATCGATGAGGTTGTCATCATGGAGCGCTATGGTTATTTGGTTGCCGATTCCAACGGAAATGATATATACCACACTCACGCTGTTTTGTATGTAGATATAGCGACTTGCGTAAGACAAGGTATAAAACAAAAAACCGAAAAGGACAAAGAAATTATCTATTTTAAAATATTGAATAATTCTGATGTTGTTAAATATTTACACGATGGTGTAAAAGATCGCGAGTATTCCTTTGCCTATCTTCAACAAGCCTCACCTTCGGAACCATATTGCGTTTACTATAGTGCCTACAAGATTTACGACGATCTATTCCGATGCATTACGGATGCGAAAAGTGTGGATCTAACTATTACAAACTGTGCTAAGACGAAAATCGGATACTTCAAATTACTTTCAGATGATGAACTTATTGCGGATCTCCATGCTATTGTCTAGAAGACCTTTTCTGATTGAAAAACCGTGTAAAGAATTCACAATTTTGAAATATATGTATTTATATGATTTTGTAAATAATATTTTATGTAGTTTTGAACCTCATGTAAAAATGCGATTAAATAAATAATTGTCTGAGACTTTTGTGTTTGTGTGATTTATTGAAAAAAAGCTTTTTTTCTATTTTTTTAGTCTAAACATGATGCGACAACTTTTTACAATGACTCATGAAAAGATGAGTCATAGTTTTTCACATTTGTGACCTAATAAAAGATGGTAGCAGATCGCGAAGTACTTCATTTATGCTCTTAGCATTGGCTCTGGCTGACTTATCGAAGCTAATAAAAAGAACGAATAATGCCGTCGGTAGATAACGAGGTTGACTGGATATCTTTTTCAAAGAAAAATAAACTTACCGAAGATATTATTAAAAGTCTTCGCAATCAAGTTAAATGGGATTTAATTTCTCGTTATCAAATTCTTTCTGAAAATTTTATATTGGAGTTTCGAGATCATGTCGATTGGGAAGCAATTTGTACTTATCAAAAATTATCTGAAAGATTTTTGCAAGAAAATCAGTCCTTGATAATTTGGGATTTGATTTCGCAATATCAATCTTTGTCCGAGGAATTTATAATTCGGTTCAAAGATAAAGTGGATTGGAAGAAAATTTCGAGATTTCAAAAGTTGAGTAGTATTTTTATTATCGAGAATGTGAATCTTTTGGATATGAATTTGGTCTCTAAATACCAAGTTTTATCAGAACTCACCATTGATACTTTAGAAGACATTGTGAATTGGGATGAAATTTTCAAGAACCAAGAACTTTCTTCTCAGTTTATAATCAAACATATTGATAAAATATCTGATTGCGATGCTCTTCAAAACAAGTATCTCGCCGAAGGAGTCATTAATACCATCTTCAAACGTCAAGTTCTAATGTTACTCAGCAAAATTTGCTCAAAAATGTAAAGACGCCACCATGTCATATTGTGAATGTAAACTATAGGTTTTAATAAAACAGATGTGTAATGTGCTTTGTGTGCAATTTTTTTCTTTGCATGCTTATCATGAAAATGGAGAGCAGTATTGATTGCTTAAATGAAAATTGGATATGCGCTCAGTAGAGCGAGAAGCGAGAGGTGCGTCAGCGATTTCGATGTGCATACGCACCTGTGGCAATTACCCCTTTCTGCACGCATTAAATTTGTCACGAACTTTTTTCAATACTTTCTATGATTAAAGTATGGCAGTAAAGCTATAATTTAAGTAAAAATAAATTGTCCTCGTGCCTTACCGTGGTGACAGCGATTCTGCGATTCCCATCTGCACGCGCGTTGAATTTGAGTCATGCATATATTTTCAATACTTTCTATAATCGAGCTTAGCTATAAATAGTGAGTCGTGGACAACCATTTTTATAACGCATTCAATTTTCGACACCTCTGCATACTCCGGCCTCCTGTTTTGTGCTCTGCCTGCTCGCTCTGCCTATGCTGTTCCGCTTTTGATTTCTTCGTCCTACCACTCCGAGTTCATCTGGTGTGCGACTCTCCTTTCGCTGCCGTTGCTAGAAAGTTTTTCTTCAACCACTTCGAGTTCCTCCTAAACTACTCTTCGCCTATCTCTCCGAGCTCTTCCAGGGTATCTACTGAAGTAGTAGAGGAATCATGGCCGGAATTAGCGGTAAGCATTTCAACTATTTTGTTCGCCTCCCCCCATACTTTTAGTAATATGAGATTTTGAAAAGCTATTCTCTTTTAAAAAATAATTTGTAAGAATATTTTATGTCTCGTTTACGAACGTTGAAATTTATTGCATTTTTCTCTCCTTTTTTCTTCGACCGTTTTTTCCTTAGACAGGAAGCGTTCCTTTGATTTCCCAGACAACGATGAGGATGACTTTCTAATCTGTCCTCAAAAGAAATCGAGGAAATCAACACAAAAGTCGAAATTTGATTTAGATCTAGGATGCGATAGCACAGAGGTGAAGAAAATTCCACCATACACAATTAACCTTGGAAAAGGGGTGGTAATGGAGATTAAAGAATTTAGAGGCAATCATTATGTTGGTCTGAGTAAAACCACCGAAAACGGCAACGAGGTGCGCAATCGTTTTAACATTCCGTTAATACAACTGGAAACCTTACGAAAAGGTTGTGAGGCGATGCTCGCCTATGTGAAAGATCTGGCTTAAACTGCTTTTTGACTGTGAACTGTGTGCTTTCATCTATATATCATCGCTTGCTTTTTGTCTGTGAACTCTGTAACCGATATATGGAGGCTTTTGCATACTTGAACTTTCGAAGCTTCATATGTACAAGCTGTATTATTCTAATTTTAAAAAAATATATGGTCCTCAATGCAATCTACTCTACATGGATACGGATTCTTTGTATATTTCTATTCGAACCGATGATGCCTTCCTCGATATTAAAAATTGTTTTAGTAATATTTTTGATTTGAGTAACTATCCACGCGATCATTTTTTATTCGACGATTCAAACAAAGGCCGCCTAGGCTTCTTAAAAAGTGAAGCAATTCAACCAATACGAGAGTTTGTCGGACTTAAAGCGAAAATGTATGCTTTTTCGTATGGAGATACGTGTAAAAAAACCGCTAAAGGCATAAAAAAATCAACTCTAAAAAATTTCACATTTGATTCATACAAAGAAGTTTTAATAAAGGAATCTTATGTCAGACAGACCCAATGTTCGATTGTTTCAAAGAAACATGAACTTCATACAATTGTTCAAAACAAAATCGGGCTTTCTGCATTCTATGACAAAAAATACCTTACCGATGGAGGTATTAATTCTTTAGCATATGGGCATTACATGATCGAAAATAGAGAGGAAGATGAAGACGTGTAATGTATCTCAATTTTTGTATAAGTCTACACAATTGCTAGAAAATGTACCTTTTTTTTTTTTTTTTAATTATTATTATTGCTGTGCTTTTATAATGCTTTGTATATTTGCTCTTATATGTATAACCACATTTTCCAAATTGTACTTGCATTTCTATTTGTGGAACCTCTATGTAATTTTTGTATTTTGTAGAAAGCTAATAAAGATCAGGACCTCCTCCAGGAGGCCTGAAGAACTATGCATCCGTCTGTTGTGATTTTTGATATTCAACAGTCGGATGCATTGTTCTACAGGCCATCGAATCGGCCGGATGAGAAATCTCTTTTTTACCTCCGAACTCGAGCAACAATCACACTCGAGTCGATGTCGGAGAAAACAAAAAAAAAATAGATTCTCTGCATACTTTTGTTTTATTGTCTTATGAGAAATCTCTTTTTTACCTCCGAACTCGAGCAACAATCACACTCGAGTCGATGTCGGAGAAAACAAAAAATAGATTCTCTGCATACTTTTGTTTTATTGTCTTATGAGAAATCTCTTTTTTACCTCCGAACTCGAGCAACAATCACACTCGAGTCGATGTCGGAGAAAACAAAAAATAGATTCTCTGCATACCTTTGTTTTATTGTCTTATGAGGAATCTCTTTTTTACCTCCGAACTCGAGCAACAATCACACTCGAGTCGATGTCGGAGAAAACAAAAAAAAAAAATAGATTCTCTGCATACCTTTGTTTTATTGTCTTATGAGGAATCTCTTTTTTACCTCCGAACTCGAGCAACAATCACACTCGAGTCGATGTCGGAGAAAACAAAAAAATAGATTCTCTGCATACTTTTGTTTTATTGTCTTATGAGAAATCTCTTTTTTACCTCCGAACTCGAGCAACAATCACACTCGAGTCGATGTCGGAGAAAACAAAAAAAAATAGATTCTCTGCATACTTTTGTTTTATTGTCTTATGAGAAATCTCTTTTTTACCTCCGAACTCGAGCAACAATCACACTCGAGTCGATGTCGGAGAAAACAAAAAATAGATTCTCTGCATACTTTTGTTTTATTGTCTTATGAGAAATCTCTTTTTTACCTCCGAACTCGAGCAACAATCACACTCGAGTCGATGTCGGAGAAAACAAAAAATAGATTCTCTGCATACCTTTGTTTTATTGTCTTATGAGGAATCTCTTTTTTACCTCCGAACTCGAGCAACAATCACACTCGAGTCGATGTCGGAGAAAACAAAAAAAAAAATAGATTCTCTGCATACCTTTGTTTTATTGTCTTATGAGGAATCTCTTTTTTACCTCCGAACTCGAGCAACAATCACACTCGAGTCGATGTCGGAGAAAACAAAAAAATAGATTCTCTGCATACTTTTGTTTTATTGTCTTATGAGAAATCTCTTTTTTACCTCCGAACTCGAGCAACAATCACACTCGAGTCGATGTCGGAGAAAACAAAAAAAAATTGATTCTCTGCATACTTTTGTTTTATTGTCTTATGATAAATCTTGTTTTTACCTCCGAACTCGAGCAACAATCACACTCGAGTCGATGTCGGAGAAAAAAACAAAAACAGGCGAAGCCTGTAAGGTATTCTACGAGCAAATATTTTCATTATTCCATATTTGTTCGCAAAATATCTAACAGGCTAAATATCCAAAAAAAGTGAGCGAGAAAAGAATGTTAAGTCGATATTCTCATTCCACCATTCTACACTGATGTCAAAAAGGTAAGATGAGGATTTTAATTATGCACATTATCTCTATTCTCCACACCTCTTCCTCTCTGTAGTATTACCGTTGCACTCATGCAAGTAGTCAGATATTAGAAAACCTGTCGCCTCATCGCACTCCATATCACGGTTCGACAGACACCGCGCATCGAAACCTGCTACTTCAGCACGCAGACACAGACACACACTCGCGCGCGCGTGCAAGTGGTCCAGATATTAACAACGCCCAAGCAAGGTGGTCCAGTTATTAGCAACGCCAAACGGGGGTGGTCCAGTTCATGCTTCGACAGAAAAATCGCTTCGAAACCTGCTACTTCAACACGAAAAACCAGACAACACGACATACAAAAAGTGGTCCAGATATTAACAACGCCCAAGCAAGGTGGTCCAGATATTAGCAACGCAAAACAGGGGTGGTCCAG
The DNA here is from genome assembly GCF_947563725.1 of Argiope bruennichi. Classification (NCBI taxonomy): domain Eukaryota; kingdom Metazoa; phylum Arthropoda; class Arachnida; order Araneae; family Araneidae; genus Argiope; species Argiope bruennichi. The sequence goes on along the minus strand of NC_079159.1, from coordinate 55,711,562 downwards.
TTATTAGCAACGCGGCAGGGTGGTCCAGTTATTAGCACGGTAATACTACTCAGAAGAAATGAAGTTTTTTAAATTTGTTTCGGATACGAAAAAAATTGATTAACATTGATACGTGTTTATTAATATAATTTTAAAACTCATCAAAATAAATAATAAGCACTGGATAAACAAAGTTTTTCCTAATCAAGCAAATTTAAAATTTGAATACTTTAATTTAAAAAATCAATTATGTTTAAGAAAAAATGATGAAGAATTTAATGTGATTATGCATTAACATACATACACACACGCACAAAAAATCCATGTCAGGGTCGCATTTATTTAAATGATCTTTTAAGAATATTAGCATTCTTTTTGGTTCAATTTAAAAAGATTTTTTAAAATTAGGATCTAGTATTTGTTTCTTCTCTCATATACTTTATTTTACTCTTGTTTGAGTTTTTTTAAATAATTTTTTTAAAGAATTTTAGCCCTTTTTTTTGCACTAAAAATGTATTTCTAAAATTTTCTTTTCAGAAATATTTGATTCTAGATATTTCACGTCAACTGTTTGCATGAGGTTTTTAAATATGTTATAAAATCATCAAATGTAAAATTATCGAAGAGTTGAACACCGAGAAAAGTATAGTATGACACCGAAAAAAGTATATATAATTTTTATTATAATATGTTTGGCAAAATAGCTAGAATGTTACAAGGCTTAAAAACTAACACATTCATACATAATTATATCTTTACATATATAATTATAATATATAAAACATACATAGCATATAAATAACATACAAAATTGTATATTTCTCAAAAAATATATTAATAAAATAATCTTATTAGATATTACAGCTACCGTTTGATATCTTTTAGATGATACACCAGACCGTTATTAAAAGTAAATTAAATTAAAATTTAAGGGTATTTACGAATATATTCGTTGGTAGTATTCAATTCGTAAAAAGGTTTTAATTTTGGTTTATCGGAGATTTTTCTAATAAACTCATTCGTGACATCTAAACTATACAACGCCTTCACAAAAACAACGAAAAAAATTATGACTGCATAGCTATTTCTTTTATTGTTATTTTCTATTATTATCTATCTCATATTACTTTGCCAAATAAAGTCACATTCTTGCTTCCTTTCATGCTTAAATTTTAAACAAAAGTTATAAATTATTATTTCGACAGTCTTTTTTTATTTCCGATGTGTAAATGAGGCGTTAATGCTTCAAATAAACTTTTACGAACACCCTGCAAAATCTTTTTGCATCCATTGAACTTTTGCTTTATAACATACTAGCCGCCTTTGGCGACCAGCCGGTTCGCCAATCTTAATGTTCGTAAAAATTTTAATAATTAAATATTTTATGCAATTCCTACTTTAATAGATTCTTCATCAAAATATTTTAAAACTTCACATTTTGATAGTCATATAATTCACTCCTAATATTATAAAGGCCTTCAGTCATAACGTGATATGTATCTCTCTAATTTTCTGTTACCCCTCGTAGAATTTATGCTTTAAATTAAAGTGTAAATGATTAATCTGCAATTAATATAATAATATTTTTTACTTAAACAAAGCATTTTTTTTAATAATATGATTACTGATAATAGAGTCACTGAGCGTTTAAACTTTATGGGCACTAAAGAATATCTTTCTTAATTTATATAATATCTCAAGAATTTGTCAACAAAATTTTCTCAGATTCATCATGAACAGATCGATTAATGAACAATGTTTCATTTTAAATGCATTAAACACTAAGAAAATAAAATAAATCGTTTAAAATAATCGGTCTAAAACAGGTTTAAAAAAACTACTTAAAAAACGATGTACTTAAAACTATAAGCATATACAAAAAAATATATAACTAACATAAATACAATTTACTTACAAAAGCATGCAACTAACCAAAAAATAATTTAAATCATCTGTTGAAAGTGGTTGTCATGACAACATTCAGAACAATGCGCATGCGTGAATTTTCTTCGCCAGTTAGGTAACGCAAATGCGTGAATTTTTCTACGCCAGTTGGGGTAACGCTAGGCAGATTATACATTTTTAATTTCCTTTATTCTGTGTTATTTTAATTCGAAAGTACTTCAAACATGGATTAATTAACAATGTTTAATTTTAAATGCATAAAACATTAAGAAAATAAACACAATCGTTTAAAACAATCCGCCGAAAAATATTAACCCTAGCCTCATTACTGTTGGGAGAAAAAAGAAACGGAAGCCTTACTCATTTGGCGGTGGGGGGAATGGAAGATTTTTTTTTTTTTTTTTTTGGCGGAAAGGTTGGCGTTGGGGAAAATGGAAGATTGTTTTGGAGGGAAAGTTAGTTTTTAATTAATAATTAAAATTCTAATTAAAATTTCAAAAAAGGGACCCCAGGTGCACATTCCCTACCTCTAAGGTATACATGTACCAAATTTGATAGCTGTATGTCAAATGACCTGGCCTGTAGAGCGCCAACACACACACACACACACACACACACACACACACACACACACACACACACACACACACACACACACACACACACACACACAGTGAGCTTTATTATAAGTATAGATTTTAAAATAGAAGTTTCTATCTAAAGCTATTTCAGCAGCCACGATCGTGTATGTTATTTTCAAGTGGAATTGTTCTCACGGGTGAAATTACTTCTGTTCAGGTCACCAGAGATTTCCTCAATTCTGTAAGCTAGTCTCTACGTGCCACAAAATCTCCTGCACGTGAACACTTTATCTTTTATGCGTGAAATCACATTTTAAAGCTATCAATTGCCTTGTTAATGATACAAAAAATTCTATTGGCAACCTTCCACATTTCTTGGAATAGGAAATTCCTCTTTGGAAATGATGCAATATTTGAAATTCAAATTCCAGACATGCTTTGAATTAAAATCTCTCAGAAAGTATCATGCTTTTTCAAATAAATTATATTTGGAATTGCTTAAAAATGAATAATTTCGTTTGAAATTATAATTATTTTTACTTTCTTTTTAATGACGCATATCGTCAGAATCTTCGAACAGCCGAAATTTGGCAAATTTGCACTTTTTAGACAGCACTGAGTGTGGAAAAAAAACACTTTTGGAATTATGATTTGGAATTATGATTTATATGTATTGTCTCTGTCTCCGTGAACACGAGTGATCAGTTTGGTTTAGAGGAAGTTTGAAAGTTAACCTGTAACTGGAGACATGAATTTCCTCACGTGACCAAAGATATAGAGTCAAAATGACTGCATTGTTAGTTTTCTTTTTTTGTCTTTTGTAAACATCGTTGGAATTTATTTTGGAAACACAATACATTCTGAAAAACATGAAGTTACTAAAAATATTAATATAAAAAATGTTATAATATTAAAATATTAAATATTCCAAAGATGATATAAGATAAACCTAAGCAATTTTTAATGAGTATTTACTTTGTTTACATACTTAGGAATTACACTATTGTTAATAACTGTTATAATTTAACAAACAAAAATGTAAAATAAAAATATTTTAAAATATTATTTTAAGAATATTTCTTTATTCTTTTTGCATTATTCAAATCAAAAGCAGTTTGTGAGACATGGAGTCAATGACTCTATAAATAACAGCAAAAATGTTGAAAAAGAATAACTCGGTTATACACACGTGTTTATGTGTGTACCTTTGCCAACATACTACTGAAAGAAGAACTTAAAGATACTGCGGAGATGATTGTATTCAAGAACAAAATACCACATGATAATCAGAGCTGCGGAGTCATTTTGATTCCCGCCTCTAGTTGCGGATTAATATAGTGTCCTTATATTTAGTTTTTAGGTTCCAATCACATTTTGATTAAGCTCCATTCAAAGGAAAGCTGTCTGTTTTGTCTAAGCAGTGATGAATACAATAACTATAAAATATGAAAAGCAAGATACATAAAATTTGGTTCACAAATTTAACATCTGATATGTTGATTCTTGTCAGATTATGAACCAAATATATCTACCGTTCCTTCACAATGACAACTCAGCATAAATAATTTAAATTGCATATATTATCTTCTTACTGGAATTTAAATTTTAAGCCACATTTTGTTTTCAGCCGATCAAAGAAGGGGAATGCACAGGACAGAAACAGGACTCATACACTGTTAATCGCATTCATCACGAAAATGTTAATTTTCTGTTCATCTATTAACTAAAACTATGGAAATTGAAATTGAGCAAATTTTATTTATATTTTTGCATAAAAAACTGAAAAATAATAATAAATATAATAAATGAAATAAATAAACATATAAAACATATAGCGAAATTAATGTATTTTATTATTTAAGAATATCATTTTATGAATGGTAGTCTCTACATTGCTGCATTGCTGACTAGTGAATGTGAAACAGAAAATTTGACTTTAAAACAATATTTTTTATAACTCGAAAACACTATGTAGTAACTATATAGGAATAATTTTTTTAAAAAGTTGACTTGCTTTAAGGATAGATAAGCACTCATTAAAAAGAAGAAGAAGAAGAAGAGAAAAAAAAATGAGATTTTCGAGGAAAAATATTTGGAACTTCAACATACAAAAAGAGCATTTAAATAAGAATATGCATGAAAAGAATGGCATCAAATTTAAATCTCCCACGTTTACTATTAAAATGGAAAAAAAAAGAGCCGCAAACACATCCCCAGACTCTCGTATTACATGCGCCTGAAAAAACATGTAGATTCTGAAACTCGATCTAAGCGGATTTAACTAAGAAAGTCTGTGCCTCCAACTAGATGTATTCTGATGAGTTTTTAAATTCTGAAGGAGGCTTAAAGTTAATATGTGCAGTATGCTTTATTTTTAAACTATGTGCGATATGTGAGCAGTAAAATGAGTGTCATTTCAACCAATGCCAACATTCATTTTGTTACGATTTTTTTGGTTAATCTCTTCAAGTAGGCAATTAAGTTCCGAAAGTCGATTTTTGTCGAAAATTATGAGCAATTTTTTAATTCAATATTCTGAATTCCTGGACCATTTCTTATAAAAAAAAACTTTCGATTTTTTTTTTGCCACATTCACTCCTTTTGAAATAATAATCATTTTTATCTTTGGATGACCTATATTTTAGTGCTATTATTAATATTTCAATTTCAGTTTCTTAGACTTTAAATTTTGATAAAACATTTAAAAAATTCATAAATTAAACTCTTATTCATATTTTTTGTTCAAATTAAGTGTAATAATTGTCCTGTAAATTCACAATTTGAAAATGAGCAATCTTTTTATGTAATAATATTTTTGTTATTTTAAAACTTCATAATACAAAAAAAAAACATTTGCACAAAAAAATTATTTATTATAAGTTACATTCCTGATGAAAAATATTGAATTAAAATTCCACTTATTTTTTTTTCATTTAGAAACAAAGTAATAATTTTCTTCATTTATTTACAAAGTGTTAACCAAATAATCGTTTGAAGAAAATTCTAAATTAGAAAATTTTTATTTATTATACAGAAAAACAGCAACTTTAGAGATGTTTTTGGCTTTTAACTGATACAAAAATGTGATGACTGACATGATGATTCATAAGTGCTTCCTTCAGTCAAATATGCAGAAAATGCAAAAATATTAATTTAAAAAAATCCGATCGCGATCGTGTATGCTAAGGAATGTTAGTCTCTTAATTGAAAGATAAAAAAGATTTGAGTCGAAAAGGATAAAAAAAAATGTTGCATTAAAGCATATTATTTAATTTATTTTATTTACGGAAAAGTAAAATTATATTAATTATTATTATTTATTATTATTACTTATGAAGTTATTTATGAGTATTTATTCTGCGGCTTATATAAATTATGACATTGTTTATAAAGTCTGTGGTAGAATTTCAGCTCTACATTTTTGCTATAAGGTATTTATATATTTCAAACTTGTTTTAATAGATTACACTGCAAATTATTAAGTAATATGTTCTCTGTAAATTAAACTCATCTTTGAGATAAATTTTAGAATACAATTAATTTAAGCATTATGGGAATATTAATAGGAAAAATATTCATTCTAAGGGATTCAAAAACAGGTTCTTATATCTAATTATCTCTTCGGCCACCTATAAAATTGGAATCATTTTACTTTTTACTTAAAGAATCACCACAGCAAATTTTTGATGATAAAAGCTTTTACAAAGAATTTCAATCTGCAAGTGTGGCTGTAAATTGAAGGCACAATAGACGACATAATGTAAAAACATTTTCCAAAGTAAGCTTCATTTTGTAGGCAGAGACAAGAAAAAAAAAAATGTGCTTTTATTTTCACGAAATTATTTACTTTTTATTAGTTATTTTATGATGCAAAGTTTATTTTTTATTTTTTATTTTCTAAAACACAAAACAGGATATATAAAAGTTTGTAAATTTTGTTTCTCTTTCATTCTGATTTTTTGATTCAACAACTTCATGGTTCAATGATGTGTGCCCGAGGTAAAGTAATTTTAAGCAATTTGGTTTCAAATTGATTTTTCTGTGCAAAAATAAAGTGTAAACTTAAGAAGAAAAGCAATTGTTTTGCAGCTTATTTAAAATACGGCGAAGCTTTTAAGGAAGAGGAAAATATTAAATGCAAAATTCAAAATCCATTAATAGAATGATATGATTTACCTTTCTGATTTTTTATTGTTCTAAATTTCATTAGATTGACGCATTTAAACATATAATCTCATTTTTTAAATAATTGATATAATTTTTCATAATGATATAAAAATATCTTCATTTCAACTCAGATCATAAAGTGTTTTTTTTTCCTCTTGCTCGTTGAAATTGTTCATAAACCATTAAGATAATTTGTTTCAAATTGGAAAAGAGGGAAATGACATTTTGAAGGTAGGAGCTCATATTAGGCTCATTGCTGCGAATTTTTTTAACTGTATACGTTGTCAGATTGAGGTATATTGCGGTCTTAAGCAATGCATATTATGAGTCTCCTCTTTTACTAACTGGTCAATTTTAAGTTAATGGTAAATATCTAAATAATGAATAATTAATATTCTAATATATTTTCATAAGGTTATGACTTAAATAGAAATTTATATAATAGGGATTTAATTAGATCAAAATATTTTATAATTCATACAATTTGCATTTTTTAAGAAGTTATTTAAGTTGCTAACATTTTAATTGATATGTATGCATCTCCTTCCTTTACTCTAGAAACCCTAAACAGTTGCCTGCTTAATTTGATAAGTAAGTGAAAGCCACATTTTTTTACGCATACAACTTTAATTTTATTGCTTCGATTTTAAAGGGGAAATCGTTACCACACTTTGACCGATGGGAAAAAATAGTGTTGCAGTGTATAAAGCGGAAATTATTTTACATATATTACTATATCCCTCCAGGGGGGCACTTCTTAATTGAAGATGGGAAGCTTCCGACATGGTGTTTGGTTCTTGCCATCCTGAAGGATACACGAAAAGGTGGGGGTCTAGCTCCTCCTACCGGTGACAAGACGTACTTCCTTAGAGAAGAGTTGTACCGTGCCCGGTGATGGCCCTTAGGACTCAACCGCAATTCCTGTCAGTTTTGCTGTAGCGGCGGTCTGATCATGCAGTTTTTTTATCCGTCTGCCTTCGAGGCGGGTCGGAGAGTCAGTGATATAACTTACCTAAATAACTGTGCATTGAGCAGTTTTTCAATATGGTTTGTATCATCCAGCGTTGCTCTTCAAACTCTTTCTCCCCAAAATTAACTATGCTGTAGCCACACTTAAGAAGAAAGAATCACAATGAGGTTCTGCTATTACAAACATTCGGAGAATGATTCAATGTTTCCCGAGCTTAGAACTCTTTCAATGGAAGTTAAACAGAGCCGTAAAGCAGCTGGAATGTAGAATGCTAGATAATTACAGTTGTTGAGCATGCAGCTGTAAATGCCCAAGATAGCAATAATACATTTGAAGTTTAATAAGGTATATTTTTTTTAAGTATAGCTATCGCAGATAAAAAAAAAGAATTCTTTATACAGTAACGTTATCTTCCCCATACTGATTATAAAGTGAATTACGTTTTTCCTTTCCTAAATCAAAATTCAGGAGAGAATGTGTACAAATTATTTACGTGGCATAGACTATATTCTTTGCACAAGAGGTACCCAAACACAATTTTCTTATTTTGAAGCACACTGTATTTTTTAACCATATGATAAATAAAACTGTTGGAACTAAACCAAATTTTTCAAGTACAGATGATTTCCAAGCACCCTGCAGTTAGGGACATAGCTGGGAACCTGATTTATGTAAATGCTCACATCTTATCCAAACCATACCTTTAAAAACCTAGTTACCATTTCTATACTTCATTATTATTCATATTTTACAATAGTTTAGTATACAGTCGTTATAAATATTTGATATATATTTTAATATAATTAAAAAAATAACTATAAAAAATAACTACTCCCTACTTTTTTAGATGCCTTACATTATAATTACAGAATTAATAAAATTATGTACATTTTATGAAACTGACAATAAAAAATTATACACCTAATGAAATAGAAATACATTTATATAAAACGTAGATTAATATGTTTTCAGAGTTTTATTAAATTTATTTTCTGACCGCATAAATATGAAAATATAGAATTAATATTAAAGAATTTTGAATATTAGGTATAAACTTGAAGTGATATATTTATGCACAGATGAACTTACAATAACATGAGCCATGGCAAAAGATGAGCCATAGTTTTTATAATGTTATTCCTGGTAATCAATATAATCAAATAATCATTTAATAAAGCACGAATTCACATGATGCTTGATGCTCGAAATGGTGCAGTACACGATTAATATATTCTTTCACCGAACGAAAATCAAACAGAATATTGGTTAAACAATGCTAAGATATAAATGAACTTAAGCTTAGCAGGTAAGATGACCTGTTTTATTTCAACTGAAAACTAATTTTCTGCCAATTAGTCTTCTTTCCGAATCAGTTGACTCTCCTAAATTGAGAAATGCTTTACATAGTTGAACACTGATCTATTTCTAATTCCACTCAAATTAAAAGTGCAATAGTTTATAGCCCAGGATCTTTTAGGATCGAATGAACTAATTTTAGAGCCTCATTCCGTCACATTGGACGGTCTTTAGATAATTAACTATTTTAATTTAACTTGATTAGGGAATGCGTCCGACATGTGTAAGACAATGCAAAATTTATCCTTAGAGTGGAGTTGGTCTAGGTTCAATAATTAACTAAAAGATGTATTGGATTTGTTGTAAATTAATATACTGTAATATTCGAATATTAATGCAATTGTTTAAACTTACCCTGATTCTTTTTAAATGTCAATTTGTCAATGAATTCTTAATGTAATCATTTTTTGTTTAAACTCGCGTGAGGCATATTCTATAGGGAAGTGTATCTTTATAATAATAATAATAATTCCAGTTGTTATTAAGACTGCATGTGTAGGGAAATATTAAGCAATAAATAACTAGCAAGGAAATATGTTGTATTTTATGTAAAATTCCTTATTTGATATTAAGGCTCTTGATTTGTAGTGAAAAGATTAAAGTTTGATTTTCAAGATATCCGTCAGGCATTAAGAGATACTAGATAAGGTCCTTTATGTGAAAGGAGAATGTCTATCAAATAATTTGATTTCATAAACGGATATTCCAATCCAAAAGAAAGGGCCTCTAATAGATACTGCTAAAAATATAATAATTACAGATAAAACTAAATAACACTTTTGTGGTTTAAAAAAATACAAATAGAATTTTATTAACTATTTTGATGGAATTGGGTCGAGCATTCTTTAAGGAATTTTTTAAACACCTCTTGACAAAGAAAAAAAAATCCATGTGTAAGGAAATATTTCGTTCCCATTATGTACGTTATCAAGCTATTCCTTTTTAACATTCGTATTTAAAAAATGTCATCTATTTAGTCATAACAAGCTAAAATTATTTAATAACATGTGAGATCTTAAAATCTAGTCTAGAAAGCCTGCTTTCCACATGTTTTAAGACACTGATTCAAGAAAATTTCATAATTTTCTGCCAAAAGCCTTAATATTTTTAGGCGTTTTATTCTATTTGAAAAAATGCTTCTGTAAATAAAAAGATCAATTTTAAAACAACAATTAATAGAACTATTTAAATGCATTTTTTAAAACTTCATGTTTTATGGTATTCTAAGATTAATGAATAATTTTTTTTCAATAAATAATTTTGAACAGGAATGAAGGTTTCATATAAATTCGAACAAAAAAATTTATCGCATGGTATAAAGCTTAATATTATTGGAAAACTTAACTTTCCAAAGATATGAAATACGCTTAGAATACCCAAAACCTTTTGAAAAAATATGAAAATTTTAGGAAGAAAAAGAAGATCAATTTATGTAAACAAAGAACATTTTACATAAGATTAGATTAGCAGATATTTTAATTCAACTTTTATTAATTAGACTTTCAGTGAAGATTTGAAAAAATACGAGGAACATATTCTTATTTTTAAAAATGTTCTTAATCCAAATTTAGCACTTCTAGTTTCAAGTGTTATTTTGTAAATAATCAGCAGGCAGACAAATATACTAAGATCTTTATAGCCATTAGAAATAGATAATGTAAGCGGAAGACTATAAAAATTTAGATTTCATAATTTTTTCACCTGCTTAGGAAAACAAAATATAATTCCCTGTGTTATTAAGAGCCTTTTTCCATTGAAAGTATAAAGAACGTTAAAAATTAGTTAGTAGGTCGCAGTTTGAATGGGCATTCATCATGAACTAATGAACTATAATATTTCGTTGTTTACTGAGTTAATAAAGTTAAATGATAAAATAAGTTATTTTTCAAATTGCCTTCAAAAATACTTTTTGAAAGAAAAATATTTTTATTTTTATTTTTGAAAGTCCTTAAAAATGTTGTCTTGAAACGTTGGTTTAAAAAGTTGTCTTAAGGTATCATTAAATTTAAACGATAAATTTCAAAAATCATAATATATTTCACAGATGAAAAAATTATGCAATTCAGCAGAGAACAGTTTAAATAAAATAATATGAAAGATTTTTATACTTGCATCCTATTGGTCTTGTAAGTTTATAATTAGTTACATAAAAATAAAATTTATCAGTTTCCTTAGGAAAATCGAAACTAATCAAAATATTATACAATGTTAAAAAGTGGGACATTTTAGCTATCCTATACCAGACGTAAAAAAAACAGTTTTGTAAGCCGCTCTCACGTTGAAAAATAAATCTCCAAACAATTCAGTCTTTTGGCGTGCTGCGTACTTTGCTAGCAGTATGTAATCAATCCATAGCAACTTTCTGCTCTTTGAAGAGTAAGACAGTTGCTCACGAGGAGGATGATTAATGACTTGAGAAAAATCCTGTGGGCTTGTGATCCCCAGTGCAACGTTAGAAAGAATGGGGGCATATTTAACAGCTGAAATGAAATGCAGCTGTTAAGCTGTATCTGCTTAGGTAGATGATTTTGTGCGAAATAAATTCCTTCTTGAAATATTAAATTTGATGACGATTTTGTTTAAGTATTTATCAGTCAGCGATTTTGATTATGTTTTATAAATTCTGAATCTTGATATTGTTGAATAACATTGATGCATGATAAGAAAAATTTTTTTCAGTATGGTTCAGTATGAAGATTTTTTTTCAGTATGGTTCAGTATGAAGATTTTTTTCAATATTTTCAGTATGATTTTGTTCAGTGTTCACTTGCTGGATATAAAAAATGCATATCATGTAGAGTCTTTTCATCTGATGTAAATAAAGAATTTACATTTAATTAAAAGAACACAGTTTCTGTGTATTGCTATAAGAAATTTTTTCATTTAAAAATAAATGTTTTAAAACAATTGATACTGTGTAAAGTAAATTGATTATGTTAGATATTCTGGATCAGCTTGCGGATTTATATCTAGTATTTTTCTAGCAAATAGAAAAACAAATGTCAAATAAAGACTTTTATGAATAATTATTATTTAAATATTTCCTGCTTATTCATAAACATACACACACACACACACACAAACGAGAAAAAGTTAAAGTGACCGATTTTCTTGACTAATGCAACATATATTATGTTGGAAAAATCAAAACAAAATTTGAATATACATCGACTTTTATATTATAAAGCTGGATATTTTTTTAAAGCGAAATCTATAAAAATTGTTCATCAGGGTAAGTCGCTTTCAATTCTGCTCTATTTCTTTCAACATTACATGTGTTTCGCAAAAGTGGAAATAACGTAAAAGTGGAAATAAATTCGCTTGTCGCCCTTGATGACTACCTGTTCATTCACAAACAATATACTATTTAAAATAAAAAGGGAAATCAAAGAATCAATCCCGAGATCTATTCACAGGTCGGTTTTCGCCAGTTTTTATTTCGTATATCTCCTAAACATGTCATTAATGGCTGCCAGTTCACATGAATCTTCATTTTGAAAAGAGATCTAAAGCATTTCATGATCGTGCATCAGTATGGGGGGGGAAATCCCCAGAGTTCCCTAAATACCACCACAGTGCCGATTTTTTCAAATTATGATTCATGGTTTAAGCATGGGGTCTAGATATGTCATCAATGGTCGTCGGCTTGCATTTGTGAATGGTATCGCAAAATGAAACTATGCCACAGCTCCCGACATCAAGTACTAGACCTATTTCACCAATTACTTTACGAATCATTTTCACGATTTCAAGTGCACAGATATCAAACAAGATGTAACTATAATTTAATTAGCCCTTCCATTTTTTATTTAGTACTTAATTCTGGTGAATTACATCTATAGTGTCTGTCATTTAAGAGAAATCAATGCAAGGTTAAGAAAGATTACATTGGCCCTATTTTAACTGAATGGCTTGGTGTTCCAAAGAGTTCTTCACCTTTCTGGAATATACAGAGCTACAGGAATTCCTATTCATCTGCAAATTAAATATTTGCATATATAAAGCTGAAAAACGAAACAAATAACCCGGAAGAGTTTTTCAGTAGGAAAAACATGACGTAGCAACAGTTTTTTTTTCTCGGTGTTTTCTGCAGATACTAAATAAATGCTGGAAACGTTCCTTCCTCGGGAGAGTCAAAATGCATAAAACACTAGTGAGAAATTTTTAAAAAGTTATTAAAATAATTTAATCAAAAAATTTCACAGAAACCCATCAGCAGTTTTAATAAAATAATAATATACAAACTATGTAAAAAGGCTATGACTTTATAGTACTAATCCAAACATTCTTTTAAACTTTTTGTCTCATCAATACCACCTTTCTAGAATTCTCCTGTTTTTTTAACCATTTTATTTTTCATGAACTGAATTTCAAAACTTTTAACCTCTAATTTTGAAACTATCACACTTTATGCTTTTTGATATCTTGATATCTGCTTTTGCATTTTAATTTAATCATGTGCTCTTACAATAGTACCATTTGCTTGGTGCAGCATGGTCGTATATGGCACTTGCGTCAATAAATACAATGTACCAATAACAACGTCTCACCAATTCTCTGTTTTCTTTTTCCTTTGAATCACATCCACATTAAGTCAATACAACGCTCGAGTCCCCTCAGTGTTTGCACTCTAGTTAAATATTAAATTCTAGATAAACCTGATAAACATAGAATCGAATGATTTCAAACCTTGGAACAACTTTTAAAAGAAAATACTACTACCAACTTGATGTCCCACAATCTTTTGAACGGTTGATGTTCATTTTCCATACGAAATTAACGTCTGAATTTAATCTCTAAATTAATTGACAAAGTCAGTACTGCAATTGAATCCCGTTCGATTTATTTAGTTGCTCGAGGTGGGGAATATTAATAGAAAACGTCGCAATTAAATGGGGAAGAAATGCATTCACGTGATACCACCAGAGGGGACACATATTCCTTGAATCGATTGTGACAGAAAGTGGGCATTCAGGGAGAAATCATAGATTGGTGACAATGACTGTTTCTCACCAGTTGTAACAAGAAACGGTCGACGTGACAGAGGAAATAATCATTTCGTGGCCTCAGTTTTCGCGGGTTTTAGCGCATTTCGGGTTTTCGCGGGTTTCGTTAGGTTTGTGGGATATTTCCCATGCATATTTGTGGGGATCATCTGAAATAGAAAGAAATTGCATGAATAAAAGATACAATTTGTTGTATTATTGAATTTATACGGTGTAATAATTAAGTATTGCATAATCAGAGCAAAACAGAAGGCATTCGATCTAATGGGAAATTGTTAAGTTGTAGCATTTTCTTTAGGAAGTCCAAATATAAAATCATTTCGTAAGCAGCTTCATTCAAATAGAAGGGTAATCTTTTAAATTGCATTTGCAAATAATTAGATTTGAAGTTTTAATTCTTTTAATAAAAAAAAAACTAAAACATCAATTGGAATTATTAATAGGGAATCCAAGTTGTGCTAATTGTTATTTTTATTTGACAGATTTTAAGATTCAGAAATAAAGGAATCATGCTGTTTTTAGACTGTGGTTATACCAGTGGTATTTAGGTTTTCGTTCTCGTTGAGGCATATACTGAACAGAATTTTAATAATCATCTCTCGAATTTTGCAAAATTGTTATTATCTAGTAATATGGAAGCGAACTTGATATTAATGGTACTTTAAAATTCACATTCGAAAGTAAAAAAATATAAATATGTTTATATGTTACTAGCAAAGTATGGTAACTCCGCCTCTTGGGTTACTTTAATATGATAATGAGGTTTTGAGAAAATTATTGTTGCAAAAGTGATTTTTAACTATAACATAAATTATGAATATAAGCACATTATGCATTAAAATAATATAAATTTTTGCTACACAACGATTGTGATCTGTTGAGGAAGGAATACCCTGAGACTTATTTTTATTATGAAGGATTAAATTTAATATTTCATTCGGCTAACTAAATTAAACTATACATTTTTACCATCCTTCATAGAAGATATAAATGCGGTTAATAATATTCTCTTTCCTCCAGTGCTTCGATAGCTGCACTTCTTCGGAACATAAAAATCGTTGCTATACAAGCTCTCGGGCACAATACAAATTTTACATCCAAGGAAAATTTCACACAAGAGAAAATCAAGGACATAAGCTGTCTGTTTAAGTACTGAAAAATAATTTTTCATAGATAACTTGATATCATCAATGTAAGAATCGGCTTCATTATTGACTTATCGAATTATTGCAATATCATCACCTGTGAATCGATGCTGATACGTAATGGTGATGACTTCTACATTAAGTCTTTTTTTAATACATATAATCACGGGTGAGGCGCAAACATTACACAGAATTTTTGAAAATAATTGGATGGAACTATTCTAACAAATTAGTCATCTGATCCTAATCTATTGTTCAAAAGAAAGAAAAAACGTAATTTATTTGTAATTCAAGTTTTAAAAATTTTTGAACTTAATGGTATAAAAGTCGAAGTACTTTGATTTCGTTCTACAAATTAAATCATTTTGATAAACCTGAAATATGAGTATTATCAGTTTTGCTTAAAAGTAATGCAGAATAATACGAAAGCATAGAATAATTGAATTTGATACATTGTGAATACGATTCAAAGGTATACTTATTACAAGCTAATTTTTTAAAATGTTGTATCTTATTATTTTTGAATCACTTAAACATTCTAATGAAATTGATTGGAAAAAGGGACATTTTTCTCTATGACTTGCCATAAAAAAAAGATAGAAATATGATTAAGTATTGTGTACTCTCGAGAGTATTTAATTTTGATGGCACATTTTGTAATTAATTTTGATTTCTTAGCAGTAGAAAATAACCTTTTTTCGTAAAAATCCCTAGCAAGCATTTTTTTTTTTTTTTTTTTTTTTTACAAAAGGGAACTATTACATATCTGAGCCAAAGAGTCTTTAAGCCGTCTTTGCTTGATATTGCTAATTTTCCAAACTTATTTTTTTAAAAGTGCTACTATGAACACGGACATTCACCCATGGAAGCCAAGTTTCAAAAAGGGGAACTTAAGAAATTTATTCCTTTACGTGCCAAAAGTTCCCAATAAAAGTGTGTTTATAACCGCATTCTTAGAGTTGTAATTAATCAAATTAAAACCTCTTATGGGTTTAATATAAAAACTCTTAGAATTAGAAATATATATCTCTTTTCCTTACATATGGAATAATTAATCAAACACGGAGTTATTAGTGCAGATAATAAATTATGAAATTATGTTAACAGGAAGAAATACATATGAAATCTGTCTCAAGTCTAAGAAGTTAGGAAGTTGCATTTCTTGACATAAAATATGCAGCGAATCCAAATGTTGGATAAAAAGTTTGAAAACTTCCTTCATTTTTTTATTCAACAAACTCCATTTACTCCTTTCCTCTTTCATAGGAAGATAACTAAGCCATGTCATCACATTAACAAACATACACGCTCAGAAATTTTCATCGATTATATAAATGTAAATTATTTTTCCTATGAACATCGGAAAACAGAGAACATTTTCTTGAATATATTTTCCAAAGAAGCAAAAAATAAATAGTTCTTCAAACGAATTCCTTTTAGAGTTTTAAAAGAGAGCAATATTCTCACTTTGCCAATTTTCCATTATTTATTTTTTCATTTATAGTTTATTGTGGAATTTTAAAATCTCTTTTTAATTTTTGCCGTCAGATAGCATCTTTCATAAGAGGAAAAATATTAATTAAATCAATTGATTAATTGATTATAATGTTCTAAAAATAATAAAATAGGTTAAAGCCATTTAGAACACATAATTGTACAAAGGTTTAAATATTAGAATATCAGAAAATGAAGGGAAAAAATCCATTAGAAAATCCAACCTTTAAAAACATGAAAAAAGCCAATTTGAAATAAAACCGCATAATTCGTTTTAAAAAAATTGCTCTTAAATATAATTATATACGAATGGTATTTATTAAAATTAATTTGGTTCAAGTCGTTTTTATAATTACAAGGGGAAATTAAAGCATTAACATCAAAAAAAATTGAAATAATAAAAGTTCATTAACTCTATTCAGTTCATTCTATTGGAATCAAACCCATCGTGTTTGCTTTTCAAATAAGGATTCCTCCCCAATACACAGACACAATCTCTCTTCTGATATTATAAGCTGCCTTCATGATTTGAAAATCTGATCGGTGGGAAGAGATGTGATCGTGAGAGTGTTTGCTTACTTTCCAATATACATAGAAGACTTAATTAAGTCTTGAACGGGCTTAAAATAAGCACACTGAGAGAAAAAATATGAAATTGAATAATCTTCACTTCTTCTTTGAAATGACTCAAAAATGAATATTTAAGCAAACATATTCTGTCCTTTCTTAAGAGTTTAAATTTAAAGCTTAATTTTCCACATTAAGATAACTAGGAGAAGCATTAATAAATTTATAATTTATAAAATATAATTCTTGAGATCCTAGTTGTACGGATAATTGAAAAAATTAAATGAGAGTTCGATGGATAAATTTATAGTTTCCTATAATTTAAATTTGTTTCCTATATTTTGAAATTTCTTTCTTAAAATTTTATTCATGGAGAGGGAGAACCAAAATACATCGAAAATAATTATGAATTTTTTACAGCTAATTATGGCTCTGAAGAATTTCACATTCCGATGATAAAAACTTGAAATTATCGAATAGGAATGTTGTAGAATTAGTTCGCGTAGGGTCTATTGTGTGATTTCACTAGTCCGTATTGTTTTTAGTTGCCGGTAATACATGAAGGGTATGAGCATTGTTTTATTCATCGATTAGATTTAATCTGATATTTATCTGAATAGAATCGTGTACCGTGATTTTCAAAACATGAGAGGGAAAAATTTCATGAACTCATGAATATTCTTTTCTAAAAGGTGAAATGACTCATGAAACCAAATCTAAACTTATAAAAAATATGGCGAACCTGCATTTTCAATCAGAACAGTTTATAAATGTTTCATGAAATGATTGGATAAAGTTTTCCCCTTATTGTCATTGATAAGAATTCATTGCTTGAAATTTCCAATGATAATGTTTTGAATAAACATTTGCATAATCATTTACGCGATTATTTACATATGAGAAAGCTCTCAGAAAGATTAATGCCGTGTTTGCAGACACTGAATCAAAGAAATTGTTCCTAAAATTGTTTTAAACTATTTCAACGTAATCCAGTGGAATTTGTTTTTGCCTTTAGTTGAAACTTGGATTTAGCTTATGAAAGAATTATCAAATGGCGATTCTGCATTGAAAGAAGTTAAAACCATTCCATTATTCCAACTGGGATGAAAATTGCTTATTTCTTCAGAAATTATCATTATATAAACTTTTTAGATTTTTCGGAAATTTTCCAAGTTAATACATACGCTATAATGTTTATTGCTTGATTATATAAAAAAATAAAATAAAGCAGAAGCTTTTTTACTTATTGAGAAAGATGAAATTTTTGTGAGCTTGCGATTACTCGGTTTACACTACTTACTTTGCGCCTGCTCCAATTTTACCAGTTTGTCCTGTATTCTTTACTATGTGTTTCAAAACATGAAGAAAAAATGGGTATCCAACAATAAATATTAACTAAAGAATGAGGCGATTTCCGAAACCTCTTATTACTTTTAAGAGCTGGTGATCGATCAGTTCATGTTATTTAGCGCCGTGGATTTCTTACTAAGTTCTTCCTTTGTTTTTGAAGTCCAATATTTATGCCATAAATCCAGAATTATCCTCTCCTTTTGAAAGGAAATTGTGCGCTGTACCAATGAAATTTAGACAACTTTAAGAAAAATAGTCAATTAAAAAAATAGCCTAATGGTGTTTAATCAGGTGATCTGAATGGCCAATTCTGATCATTAAACGGAAAATTACGCAGCTTAGAAATACATGGTTAAATTCTTTCTCCTGTATTATAGCGTATGGTGTTGATCACACTTTGTACGAAAACAGGCAATTGTAGTTGTCAAATCATTATTTTTAAAAATATTTTTCAAGAATGAAAACACATTATTCTTTCGGGCAGTATTCCATTCTTAATGATCCAGAAATGTCAACTGTCACCCTCTTATTCATTTTAGTTGGAAATATTTCAGTGCATAAGTTGTGCAAAATTCAATTCTATATATGTTTAGACAAATGTTCTTCACATTTAATTCGTTATTTTTCCTTAATTTCCAAAATACATACATACATATATATATATATATATATATATATGTGAAGTTTTTTATTTATTATTCATTTTTTGAAATATTAATTTTAAATTTAGTTAAGCTTTATTTAAAATTAGAATCATAAATTTAATAATTATCTTCAGTAACTTCTTAAAAATAATTCAGAAATTTTCCAAACTGCAATCTTTGAATTTTTATATGAATATAAAAGAATTTCTGTGTAGTATCCTCACAGATATTCACTTCAACCTTGTTAATGCATCTTGGTATGGTTATTTATTTCATTTTGTGCTAGTATTATTACTGTTAGGGCTGAGTAACAATTTCATGAATTTAAAAGAAAATATATTTTAATAAAATAATAATAATAATAATAATAATAAATATGTCATATTAACAGAAATAAATATCAATGATATCAGATTTTTTAGCTTTATGTAAGAAGCATTTCTAATTTCATCTATTCCCATGAATTCATTTGTAACTGATATAACAATATGTTAACTTTAAATCTATTATTTTTGAAAAATGCATTAGCTCGGAATTTTAGATATGTAGCACTGTTAAAGTTTATCTGCTCTGTCAGTATTTGTTATATTGAAATATATGTTATCTTTTAATGCAATTATTCTAATAATGTCCAAATATGTTCTTGTTTATTATTCTTACGCTGCTTATCATAACAAAAATTTCGAAATACTTATTCCATAAATGGCACGAAAAATTCTGAAATAATTTACAAAGTCTTCAAAAGTTTGAGATATGTATTTCCTGCTCAGCTAATTTTATTATTACTGCTTTTTTTTCTTTTAAAATTCTCTTGGTTATTACTTTTCTTCACCCTTTTATGCAGTATCTTCACCTGGTATTGTCCCTCTGTGTAAAGTTTTTCATTGGAGGGCACCAGAGGTCATCTTGAATGCATGAGCTGTCAACTACTTCCCCACCATAAAGTAAAAGGAGTTTACATTCTTTGAATAAAATTGGGATTTTCCAGCGACAAATAATCGTGGTGACAGTAAAAGAGACTTGCTCCTGGCAATCTCCCAATCTCCTTCTTGAGCAAAGGTACAGTAGTAATGAGGCGTTATTTAAAGTACGGTTCTTTAATCTGCATTTTTATCAAAATGACTTATGAAATTTTTCATATTTTGGGAAAAATCCAATTCGGTAATTTTAAAACAGATTCAATTTCTTATAATTTAAATGTTACTTATATGCTCATGAAAAAAATATTTAATAAGAAATCCGTTAACATTACTGATGTTTTCTGTGGAAAGCATTGCGAAATATTAAATATATCAAATTCTCCTTTATAATTCTATATCAAATAAAATAAACGTTTATGTATATTTAGAATGAAATTAATCTCATTAGAATGAATTGTTAATTTTTTCAATTAATTTAGAAACTAGTTTATTTTTAAATTAAATTTTTTTTGCTCTTGTGCCATCTGAAGGGTATTATCGTGCTTCATAATTTTATCGGAATATATTTGCTTTTTTTTCTGGGTTTGAATAATTTGGATTGGATTATTTTACGTTTCATAATGATAAAGAGCCAAATTACTTATTGTTGTGAAGTTTTGGATATATTAACACTGTAAAAATGATCAACTGTTATGTTATTTTCAATATTCTGAAATGGCTTTGCTAAGCAGTCATGTATGTTCTCGAAGTTGTATGTTCTTAAACGGTCTACTCTTTTAAAAAAAATCTAAATTCCGAAAACCATTCAGCAAATACTTCGACCCAATATTAGATATATCCAAACATTAAGCCCAAATGTAACTGGTTTTGAGGCATACATTGTATAAATGGGCTATGCATTTCTTTTGGGAATAGTTACTCATCTGCTACAACGTTTTGATCTATTTTACGAAAAGTGGAAACAATTTTTAACGAACTTATTCTAAAGGTCTCATATTTGTTCCAAACGATTTGTTCAAAATCTTTTAAATCTTGTCAAATTCTTATCAAATCATAAATATTCCATTATTTATTTTTATCTGGCATGAGTAATTGTTTCGTGAAAAAGTTTAGACTCAAGTCATGCACAAAAAGTTGTTTATTTAAATATTTTTAGTAATAAATGGTATATATTTTAACTCCGATTTTACAAGCACTGTTTGTGTTTGCTAAATGAAATGCAAAATACTTTATATTGTCTCCATGCACTTGAAAAATTCCGGAGATTTAAAAAAGAAGTAAAAATTAAATAATCCGGAGAAAAAATTTTAATGACAAACTCAGTCCAGTCACTTCTGAAATGATACTGATCCATCTTCCAAAAGAAGAAGTATAAAAATGAAATTGTATTCCATAACGCTTTTGCCGAAATCATTTACTGCTTATTCATTTCGACCATTTTCTTCATTTTGTGAGATAGATGATTATTTCTGATTATTCTATTTTGTTTTTGATTCTCTTCGAAAACATGAAAGAACTTATTTTCGACTTTTTCCTTTTGAAATACGTTTTTAAAATCAATGCTCATCAAATAAATTCTTTAATTTTAGAATCATTATAAAAGTCGTTTTTTTTCTTCAAATTCTATGAAAACTCATCATTTGTCCATAGAGACCCGCTCACTTTCATTATAGGCAGTTAAATAATTCTGAGATAAAATGGATCTTCCATTTGACATAGAAATCAACAACACTATTAAAAATTCTCTTTACAATAGATTTACAATAGAACATTCTCTTTACAATCATTTACCAAGGATATTTATAGTATCATTAAGGAAAATAAAACTCCAATCTAGGGAAAAACATAGAAATCAAAAAAGAAATGTCGACCATTTCATTAAAGGAGATATTTTCGAGCATAAAAGGAGTTGTTTTTGTTCAACAAGTAATGTTCTTTCTCTTCCCTCATTCATCAAATCGTATTCCTCTTCTCATCAAATCAAAATTAAAATATTTTTCTCCTTCTCATCAAATTATATTCAAATGTAAGCAGAAAGAAAGGCAAATAATGCGCAGATAACTTCAAAATAGAATATAAAACGCATTATTGGCTCCGATGTTTTGTTAGAGATGAAAATACTTGCAGTTAATCGCTGTACGTATACATATTTATAGCATCTTTAATAATGAGCTGAAACAAATATATATTTTTATTTTTATACTCTTTATGAATAATTAGAAAAGGTCAAAGAGCAATCGAAGAATAGATAAGCGAAATATGAATTCTGAAATTCATTTATCATTAAAATGACTACTCCCATATTTGTAGCATTAAGGGAAAAATTATAAGAAACATATTATTTGAAGAGTATAAGTTGTCAGAACTCTGAACGTAAAACTTCAGATTTTGAGACTCTGAGCTAAAATTTGAATTCATTATGCGTTTTGAGTCATTTTTACCACGCAAATGTGCAGATATAAATAATTCAGCCATAAAAATTTCAAATTAGAAATTAGGAAAAAAAAAAAAAAAAAAAAGGAAATCTGCACTTTTAATGATGAAACTGTATATTAAATATCATTTATCTGATACGTTTTTGAACAATCGTATTACATGCATGTGAAAGTACAGAAAGGCAGAGAGTGAAACTCCTGATGGATTTGGTTCAAATTTTGATAGATATCTACACTTTAGCTGTCAGTTCAGTTACGAAATTTAATTAGCCTTTACGTTCTCAGCTAGTTTGCTACATTGACTCAAATCAGATACAGAGAAATACATTTATAGGAAATATGCATATTTCTTGTGAATGTATTTTTTCAAAATTTCATAATAATCTATAAATTTTGATCATATACCCACTTCCATCTGTGCAGCTTAAAACGTTTGAATCATTATGTTCACAGTCAGACAAATATAATTACAATTATGTGTTTTTTGGATTCAAGAAGGTCAAAAACGAAAAGATTCGTCAAACTCACGAGTGCGATTTTTTTTTAAATATTTGCTATTAACTCCCTTTTTTTTATTAAACGAAAAAGTCAAAATCTTCTTGAAAATAATTTTATACGTTTATACTTATAATGAAATTTTATACGTTTTTACTTCCATGTTGAAAATAATTTTATACGTTTATACGTTATAATTTTATACGTTATTTGTATTATTTGAAGATATGTGTTGCCATAGAAATATTTGCATCCCATGAAAATTCATCAGTTTGTTACCAAATAAAATTGAACTCATTTTTTTGGAAATTCATCTGTTTGTGTAATAATACTTACTTTTACCGATGAAAACATTGCATAATTTCATTAAATTTATTTTAATTGTATCTAAAAAATACTGAGCATCAAAATTTCTAAATGCTGATTTAAAAGAATTGTCATGTTTGGTTTTTCATCACATTGCAGGAAGCTTTTACTTTCAGATATATTGGAAATGTTAGTAGTGACAAATAAAAATGTTATAAAATTTTGTTTTATAAATTTATTATTTTGCATTTATTATTGATATTGAGCAATGGAATACTTGTAAAAGTTTCTTATCATATCGGTATTATTCAGCAAAGCTTTTATTTTTGACATAATGCTGAATTGGGTTAGATGCTTGGTAGTGAATGAGAAAATAATGGGAACGCTTGAAAAATAAAAATATTCCTAGTGGGAAAAAAACACATTAAAATACCAGCCAAGTTTAAATTTCTGGTAAAATGGAGGCAATTCTTTTATTTTAATATTTATGAAATTAGAATGTACAGAATTTTAATAAAATTTTATTTATAATAAATTTATCACACGAATATAGAATATATAGCTGAAAAATATTATTTTCAAAAAAAAAAAAGCGAAAGAAATATTTTTAGATATATTAAAACATACTTCTCAGAGAAGAAGACTTCTAGCGAAAGAAAGAAGATAAAAAAAGAAAGAAAAAAAGGAATAAAAAAAACACTTTTTTTCTATGGATAAGAGTAAGGAAAGAGAGAGAGAGAGAGAGAGCATGAGTTGGTTCAATACCAAACCACAGCTGTCTGAATTGCCATTCAAATTAGTCTAAATTCCAAAGGAATTATCTTTCATTTTCCAGTGTATAACTAACTTTAGTGCAGTGAGAAAATTCCTGTGTTTTTTAAACCTATTGGGTATAAAATCCTATCCTAAGTTTATTTAACATGGTGATTAAATTTTCTTCTTTTTCCGTTTTTAGTATATATATTGTTACAAAATTGTTTTCTACAAATACCGCCAATCAATCGTAATAACGCAGCGCGTTTAATTGCTAGTTCAGCATCTTGCTTGCTGTCTAATCCTCTCAAATCTCTTTCTTGTCGGCGACTCACTCCACTTCCGACGATACACACGACTTTCTCGCAGCTTGAGAGTGCCTCTTATATAGTTCCGGGAGGCGGGGCTAGAATCTTCCAGACCAGTCAGGGCATATCTCGGTTCTTAGTGGATGGATCGTGAAAGTTCTAGAACTTTCCAATATTATCCATTTAGTCGCCAAACTCGCCAAATTCGTCGCCAAGTTGCCAAATGGTCGCCAAGTTCAGCACGCACAGGACAGATCTTACAAAGGTTTTAAGGTTTTTCCCAGAATGACACTATTCGTGCAGGGTAGCAAAATTACAGATTTGTAACAATATATATATATACAGTACACTCCTGATTATCCGCGGAATTGGGTGGCGCGGCCGTCGCGGATAATCCGGAAAAAGCTAAAAACGGGTATAGAAAAAGAGAAAACAGTCATTCCAACTTTGAAAAATCGTTTTATGTACAATAAAACGTAAAATAAACAGCAGGAAATGTTTAACTAACGCTTAGTATTTTAGTACATCACTCAAAACTAACCTAAAATGCACTTTGTTAATGAAAACAGAAAAGTGCTTTATACTTACCAGAGGCGTCAAGGGTACACAGAAAATTTAATACATATGTACTGTTTTAATACTGTAATGTATTATGTAATTACAAAATCATAGTTTTACTTCAGAAATTCTTTGATATAGCTTAATTTTTAAATTCGACGAGCTTTCTCTTCCCTTCTTTATCAAATCGAAACATGTGACAAAGAAACTTTTTTCAAGTCTTAGTAATTCGAAGATATATTATGAGGCAAATATTTGCATACATAGTTTTTCTCTATTTAATAAATTTTCTATTTTACGAAAGATATTTAGATTTAAATTTGCGATCAGTTAATTTAAATTTAGAAATAAGCTTATCGAAGTAATTTTATAGAGAGACACGAAGCTCTGTGTGCTCACATGATAGATGACTATAAGAAAAAAATTAAATAATTGAATCTTTTACATTTATGGACGGCATAAATCTTGACGTTGTGGTGGAATGAAGATCATTATAATCTGTGCAATGGAAGCAACAGGACGTATGTTTTCGGGAACTTTTCTTTAATGATCCCATTTCACACAAAACAAACACAAACACGAAAGATAAGACAAGAAATTAACACGCGCACACCTTTTACAGAATATCATCTCATCTCATTATAATTACAATCGCATTGCGCTATGGGATGCGTACCTAAACAGGCATTGCCATCTATTATCTAAAAGAGAAGACAGAGTAATGCGATTGTTACAATGGCAGTTTTTCAATCTTTTTACTAGCAATTTTCATAGAAGCAAAAAGTTTTACATGCAATTGTTTTCTTATTCATTGAAACTTTTTAAGAAGGAAGTTTTAGAGTAGCTGCAATATTCAAGATAATAAACGCTTCACTTTTTCGGGTACACTTCATACATCTTTTTTATCCCGTCAAATGAATTTACACCAATAAAATAATTATTGTATTAGATCTTAAGTTAGTCGGGAAATATAAATATATCAGATTAGATTCCTCTTTGCCAAAAGAAATGACATTTATTTTGATTAATCAAGATCGAATAGTAAAAATATTAAAAAGGTCTCTTCTTCAGCATGTTTGGCCGGAAATGGAAAAATAGATGACAAAGGAAGGAGTTGAGAGCTGTCATTTATCTTGCTAGTGTTATATTTCACCCTACATTTTTAGGATGCAGAATTTTCATAGATAGTTACTAAATAAAAAATTAAAATTATTCTGTATATTGACATATATTTCATTAAATACCCTTTTTCTAGAATACGAAGTATATATCTATGTCCGTTCGTTCGTCCATTTGCCAGTCTGTGAATATGATAACATAAAAGCACTTTGAGTCAGGCAGATGAAGTTTGCCTATGTATTCTCTAAGAAATTTGTAATTTGCAATCACAATTTGAGCAAATTCCATTGATTGAAAGTCTTTCAGTCGGAATATATAAATGTAGAGATATCAAATTTGAAATCAAACCCGTCAATTGGTTGACCATCTGTCGGACTGAACTTTCAGAACCTTGTAAATGCTATAAGTCTAAAAGGCAACAACTTAAATATATGAAGTTTAGTATGTGATTTTGAAACTACAATTACTGTTTGCCAGAACTTTGTTTTAATCGGTAAAGAGAAATGCATCTAAAAGCCCCAGTCGGCATTCTGGTAATTCTGCATCATCCACATACCAGCGATTAATCATAAAAGGTCACCAATGATCGAAGAATCTAATAGGCTCTTTCGTAACTATTGTTTGAAATTGGCTATAAAACATACAAGAGCAAGCATGCTTGTAGAGAGCATGCTAGAAAGTTTCGGATGATAACTCACGGTGATTATAATGTTTATTTACAGCATGATGGAAATCCAATAAAAATAATAAGCAAAAAGTTGGCTATCCGCAAAAGTATGCCAATTTCTTGTTCTCTTTTGCTAAATACAACTTGCTTAGCATTGGTCATTTTCAAGTTGTTCATTTTATTTGGAAGATTTTTTTATAGTAAAATAAATATATCCAGGATATAAATAAAGATATTATTAGGTAATGATTATCAGTTTAGAAATAAAATTTTCCCAGAAAACTCTTGCAAAGAATGTATTGGCTACTTAAGGATTTTTCTATGAGTAGCTTCCATAATTTCTCTTTCTTAGTTTCAGAATAATAAACTTGCAATGGAATAACTCTCTATAACGTCGTAATTTCAATATTAAATATATCAGGCAAACATTTAACTAATTGCACATATTATGGAAGCCTAAACATTTTAATCCATGAAAATGATGAATGGATTCGAAATTGCTTGGATAATATTTGCGTTATCTAAGCATTGTGCCCCACCGACGAGAATATCAGATATGAAGATGAGAGGTTTCAACTTTGATAGCAGGTTCTCGCTCCTTAATGGGTATAGAAACTGTGTGAGGTTGGTTAGACTCTATCTATGGGAGAAGTTGCACTGTGGACAGTAATGTCCAAGGGGGTATTAACCATTGTTCCAACCTATGCTGTCGCATCTTTCTGATTATTGAACTTTTCCATGTGCTTTACGGCTGGGCGGAGTAATTACTTTTAGTTACCTAAACATTGTAATATGTATAATAATAATATTGTAATAAGTAGCCAATGGTTGACTAGTTTTTCATGGTTTCTTACTATTACTTTTTCCCGAGATTAGCACTAAACAAAAAAATTATTTAAAATATTTTATTCTTAAAATTAAATATACAGATTTTCATTTTGATTTTTGAACGTCTTGAAAAATGGCATTAAAATTACTGATTTTATTATATATAATAAACAAAAACGTATTTAAATCAATTACGGATATTAAATTTTTCAGTATATTTTGACAAATGTGAAGCAAATTTATTAAGATTCTTTCATAAATAACTCAAATTTAAAATTGTCTTTCATTATTATGTATCTTTATCTTCCGGTTTTTGGCAAATCTTTAAAAATCATAATTTTTTTTTATCATTCATTTCTTTTTTAAAGAAGAGTAATAAGACTAATCCTTCTGCTATTAATTATTTTATTAGAAATATGGTCATAATTAAGTAATATATATGCACTGTTCTTTGGTTTGTTTCCCGAAAGTAGAATAATTATAAAATGAAATTACTTCTCATTAATTACCAAATAGTACCATGCGGGAAGGTAATTAAATGCTTCTTTTAACTAATTTATTCATTGAATAATACTATATATAGATAAAATATGACCATGAAAAAAAGATAGTTTCACTGGAGAAGATTATAATGAGATAGATTTGTAATTCATGAAATATAATTGAGATTAATGAATGAATAATATCCAAATCATGTAGTTATTTCTTTTCTTTTCTTTCGATTTTTATTAATTACATTGTAATTTAAAAATGAAAATTAGTTTATTTTTTGTGATGCTCTAATTTAACGAAACAATAGATAAGTACGTATAATAATTAAATTTTATTACAATGTTTTACTATGTTTTCCTGTAATTAAAATGATTCTTAGTCTGGATTTTAAACTAATTGTTTATAAATTATGTCAAAGTACTTTTTACTTACAGGAAATATAATTTTTAAATAGAAAAACTCAATTGTATGAGGGATTTAGAAAGCCATGTTTCGTAATTTTATTTATAATAACATTAGTCTGTTAAGTTATATTTAGCTATTTAGTGTTTTGGAGCAATATTAAGGCTGCTTGAGACGATTTTTTATTTTGAGTCTCACACAGATAATAAGGGTACTAAAACAGGCACTTCCTCTTTCCAAGTTTTCACACCATTAAATTTACCTTTGACGAACTACTTTCGTCTCCGATTTGCTTACACGACGGAATCGTACTTCAGACTTGGAATGCTCTGGCCTCACAGCTGAACACATACCAACAAACCACTATGACCTTCCAGAAAATTTCATGAATTAAAAAAAATCGATAATTCAAAAGCAAATACAGATAGAATAAAATCTGTCAGAATGCACAATTGGCATGAATGGATGTAAGTGGTTGGACAGGATGATTCGAATCTGTCACCTATGAGAGTTGTTTCTAGATACATCGAGAATTCCATATCACGTCAGTTGTACATGCTTCATATCAAACAGAAGCTACACTAGATTGAACAAAATCCTGTTGATATGCAGGGCTCATGGATGAGATTGTTCCTATATTTGTCCATCCACTCGATTGTCTGGTCTGACGAGTCTCGTCATACCAGGCAACGTGTTTCTGATCATCAACAATCGAATCGCGGAGATGATGTTTGTATGAGGTAAGGCGTAAAGCTTTGTACTGCGAAGTCAACAAAGATACATGAGTGGATTTTTGGTTTCGAATGTTAATATCAATTAAGGTCCCAGGAATAGGTTCACACGCTGACTTTTGTTGATGGCGCTTCACTGAAATTCGAGGCAATTTGAAGAAATAGTACCCATAGATCTTGTTAAAGGATTCTCGTCAATCTCTCGTGATTTTTTCTAGGACCTTTTGCAGACCTCATGGATATCGGAGATCTGATATTTTACCGGATACCCGATATTCACGGAACACTCATGAAATGGTCGTTTTACTCTCTTACTCCGATTATCACCGCATTCAAAGTCACTTAACACGTTCACTACCATGAGTGAAGCTTGTAATTCGGATCACTATTTAATAAGATACTTATTATTTTCTCTCTTTTAGTTTCCTGTAGTAGAGAAAAAAATATCTAATTAGATAGCATGCATGAATCACTGGTGATTCAAGTTCTGAGCAACGTATTAAAACGAACATATATAAACTAAATATGGGCTTGTTCTAATCACATCAAACTCAACATTGACTGAGAACTTTTGCTGAAAAGCGAATATTAGTGACACGGCATTAACATGTAAAAGCTTCACAATCTGTCATTTTAGCAGCTGAAATTTATCTAATAGCCTTTCATGACACTTGTCTTAAATAGCCGTTGCACATCACTTATCATTATGCTGAATATTTACATATTTTCGTTATTTACATGCGAATGCCTATACCAGTTAATTTGGAACTTTCAGTGAATACACATGAATTTTGAAATAGACTTTCGTTCAATTGATGTTGTTAATCAATATAAATATTATACAATATATGTGCATATTTTTTTAACCTAATTGACACGTAACATTGTCATATTATTTATTTGAAATAAACACATTACAGAGACTGACTCTATTGACAGAGTGCATTAATAAAAAATACAAAAGGACCGTTAGCAACAAAGCAAATTAAAATACACATATAAAAAAGGAAACAGAAAAGAATAAAGAATTACAAATTCCACACCTTATATGAATAAAAATTCAAACAACTAGCAACGGTAAAAAAAATACACAGAAACAAAATAGCAAAACAAAAGCACGAATACATATAAATGTCACAATATGTATAGTTAAAAATATCGTGTAACCAAGAATACAATATTATGCAATTGTTTTGAATTTTAAATTACCTGATGGTAAAATGGAGGAAAACACAAAAAGAATTTAAAAGCTTATTTAAGAACAATAAAAACTTTTGATATTAAACTTGATTTGATCACTTTTTTTCAAGTGAGAAGGTGGTCCAATTTTGGGTTCATCATTTCCTCCGGGAATTTTTATAGTATTTATTTTTCATGAGATCTCCATTTTTTTTGTTACGAAAAAATCATATGTAGTTTTCTAAATAAAAATCTTTTCAGAAATTTCACTTTCAAATGCTGAGAAAAACTTTCAAACAAACTGTAAATTATTCAAGTTTAGATGCAATTTGTTTTTACTTGCTGATCATATATTTTGTAACTTCGTGAGCTCATAGAAAATTCCCAGAATTCATATTTTCATCTGGTATTGTTCTCTAGCGTGAAATATTTCATCCAAAGGTACCAGAGACTTTCCTTTATTTATAGACTATCAACTATTTTCAAAGGAAAAAAATCGCTTGCAGTTTACCTCTCTAGAGTAAAATGATATTTTTCAACACCAAATTATCGTGTTAGTGGTATAAAAACATACTCTTGGCAATCTTCCACCTTCCCTTTCGAGAATGATTGCAGTAACAATATGCCTTTATTTAAATCACAATTCCCTGTCATGCACTTTCATAAAAATGACTCATAAACCATTTTGCTTTTTGGAATAATTCCAATTCGGAACTTTTAAAATCAAGTTCCATTCTTTATGAAGTTCCGGTGTTTCTTATTGGCTTATGGGTGATTTTTTTTCTCTTGAAATCCTTTAAAAATCATTTTGCACAAGCTACATAATCTAACTTGTTGACAGAAATGAATACTAGTGTTAAATTATTTTCAAATTCTCATGCATCCTTATTAGATCTCTCATCAGCAAAATAAAAATAATATAATGAGTGATAAAAAGAGAACGGATACATTTTTTTACAAAATTGTTATTAGATGAACGTACAGGATGGCCATAAAATAACTTTTCATGTTTGTCGGCATCTGAAACTAAAACGAATGAACAAAATAAAACCACATTTCATATACTGATTATGAAAGGCGTGGGAAAATTAATTCCATAGAAACCAAATTAGTATTAAAAGTTGCCGATAGGTGAAATACTGGCGCAGTGGGAGTACATTTATGAATAAATTCAAGAAACTCATAGAAAATAATCTTTTATTTATTAACATTACGGTCTCCTGGACGCCGTGCAACATTTTCAATAATCTGACTTCTTTTTGTACAAGATATTGCATACGGTGTATGACGTTCTCCACTGCTGAGTGTAAACTGTCAGCCCGTCTTATATTCTATTTCAACACATGCAGGTTTGCTTAAGAGCAGAAACGGCATTACACTGTATAGTGTAGAATAGTTTACCAGTAAAGCATGCTGATGCAAGGTAGGGTCCAAATTAAGCACATATCAACTGTCAAGAACTATCTGCTAACAGGTCGTTTGCTCTTTTCTTTCTACAAGGAATGCATAGCGCTGCTGTCATGCGAGCACTAGGAATTTTACATAATCCATCTTGATATGCAAATTTCTTCTTTCGTACATGACAATCGTGCCAATATTTCTCCTATCAGCAACTTTAGTACTAATTTTTTTTTCTGCGGAATTTATTTTCCCATGCCTTCCACAGTCTTATATGAACGAATGGTTTCATTTCGTTCATACGTTTTTGATGTAGAAACCTCCCAACAGGGAAAGTTATTTTTTGGCCACCCTATTTAAATAAATACACTTCTTTATTCTCATGTATTATTAAAAATCTAATTGACAACTTCTCTATATTATTAACAAATATGGCAATTAAGTCACACTTAACCATTTATGCTTTGAAACAAATCGAGGACCTTCATTGGGACAGTGGTCAAGTGAATGATACTGGCATCTGTCATCACTTCCGGTTTGAAGTCCCCAACTCTTTCTTTACTTCTGACATCTTACGGTGCCCGTTGGGTAAAATTGCTATAATGCTTACCACAGTGTTTTTCTTATTCTTTCTTGCAATTAGGAAACTCCTTTGAATAGCTATTTTCATTTTTGCTTATTTAATCGAAATTACATTGAAATAACATATAGAATTATATCAAATTAAATTACTCTATTTTTTAATTCAAGGTGTCATTTTGATGGATTTTCAAATCATAATGGTTTTCAGCGTCTTAAAAGCTCGCAACTGTGTTTTGGGTTTGCTCATATTTTTGATATTGTAGAGGTTACATAACTCTACTACCTTCGCTTTTGATGCAACAGATGGCGCTACATTATTAGCATCAAGGTTTAATTCCCATAATCCTTCTTGGGGGTCATTATTAGGGTGTATTCAAATTGAGTTCATGTATTTCCATGTTCGTGCTTGTTTTATCTTGTGAAATGTGGAATTTAGAAGATAATTAAAGAACTATCCCTGAAACTCGTCTTTTATTTTCATCTACCTCATAATGAAGTTATAAAGAGTCTCGACCCTCTACAATGAATTAAATTGTTTAATAAACATGGAAACATAAAAATTCAAATTGAATAGTAAATGACCAAGATTAAAAGACATTAGGGTAAAGTTTAAATTGTTTAGGAAGGAATTTTTTTTATTAATTGCTTAGAAATGCATTTCCTAAATGTTTAATTCTTATTGTTGCTTTAAAGTCGCTCAAAGAGTGAATAAATAAGACCACAGGGAGAAAGTTTTAAATGTTTGGTATATTTCTTTCACAAGGAAATGGAAAGCTTAAAAATGATGTAATTAAGGGGAAAGTGAACCTTGAAATAAGCAAAAATGGACGGCAAAATTCATTTTATTTTTATTGTCTGATCAGCCAAAATATATGTTTAAGTTCAACTAAAATTAGTGACATAAAATGTATTGTTTAATAAAATAAATATTTGAAAGGTCCGGGGAAAAAGGTACATTTTACTGACTTTTCTCAAAATGATATTCCAATTAGATTTAAATATCTTTAAAATGCTAGAGGCGCCTTAATTTTTGTGGAAATTAAACAGAACTGAAAATAAAGATTTCGGTTGAACATTTAAAGAAAATAGGGTATGCATTTTGTATTTCGAAGATTTTAAGATAATTAAAAGTCAATTTTAGTTCAGAAAAAAAAATTCTTAGGAAAATTCAATAAGTGTGCAGACAAATATTTCTAAAAAATTAGCATTTAAGTGGCATTACAAAATCAAACACAGTTTTGCTCAAAATAAATTTATACTGAGTAATAAGGGAAAAATAATGTAACAAAATTAAAAATTATGTCGCTTGGAATATTTTGAAATTTTTATACCTATTTATATATTTATATATATCTTTTAATTTTTCAAAATAATATATTTCGTTAAAAAAATTTTTAAAAATTTGACTTATGTATATTTCAATACATTTGCATAAAACATTTCATAACCCTAAATAAATAATTAGCTAAAGTGTCTAATAGAGTCCAATGTTTCTCTTAAGGAACAAAAAAGGAAATTGCATATAATGATTTAAAATTATTTTGTGAAGTGTGATTGCATGTTGAAATGTGGAAGAAAGAAATGAACATTACAAATTACAAAAGTGAATTATAAAAAAGCACAATAACAGATTGGATCACTTTTAAAATGAACAGAATAGTACACACAAAAAAAAGAATTTGTCAGACTAATCGATTCTAATAGTTGTTTAATGACTTCCATGGAAAACGATACCAGGGAAGGAATTTGATCCAGAAAGCTTTCTCGAAAACGGTAGTGACATTTTCACCGAATAATTACCGTGTGTTTTAGCCAATGCATCGAAAAGAACAAGTATCCCTTCTAAAATATTTATTCTTCGAAAGATCACTGTTAAATTGCAATTGTATTTTTTTTTCACTGCAGAAACAACTAAAACAGATTAGCGGGAAATTACGGTCTTTTTCTGTGTTGCTGTCCAAGTAATTTATCCATTGAAGAGGCATTTGAAATTAGACATTTCAATCTTGAGGAACAGGTAAAAAAGCTTTTTTTTCAGAACTTTTAAAATTAATTAATGTTTTCTTGTTCATTGTTTATATTTTCCGGTCGTCTGCTCCAGGTATTAGGAAATAAATAACATATTGCATCAGGTGATTGGCATGCAAATGAAAAATTTCATTTCAGTTTATATAATCATTTTTCTTAGCTTGAAATATGAAAAAATGAAACAAAATCTTTTATGAGAATTAGAAAAAGGAAATATTACATTTTCCCTGCAGGTGTTTTCATTGAAATACTTTATTTTAAATATTACCTAAAACTGTTGATTTCGATGAATTTATAATTGTTTTAGTTACTCTAATTTGTGAGATAAATTTTTGTCAACATTTCACCGATTCATTCATTTGCAGTAAATCAAATTTGAAGAAAGCATGTATTGAAACAAAAACGATGATTTATTTACAAAAATATTTTTAAGATATTAAATAGATGTATCAAATAACACGTGGATATTTAATATAAGTAAACACGCAATTTGCCATAGATAAAAAAATGATGCCAATAATCGCCTCTTATTCACTGTGTTAAATATAATTTCCTTTATTATCATACGCATGACGTCATCATTTATTTTATTTATTCATATGTCATCAGACGTCATCATTATACAATTTAATTTTTATTTTCCCGTAAGTGAAAATTGCAATCATAAAAAGTATTGCAATCAAAGAATCAAAGTATTGCAATCATCAAAAAAATTCGAACTTGAGATTTTAAAGAATCTTAATGTTTCAGACCACTCCCAGTTCCAAAAATACATTTTTGGAATTATTTCTGTTGGTATGTTTGTGAATAAAATAACTCAAAAAAAAGTTATGAAGTAGACGATTCAAATTTCGTAGTTCTACTCTAAATTTATAACTTTTTGTCAGGTTTTGAGTGTCATTCATTCAGTGGAAATTTATTAAGAAATAACTTCATAATGAACAGAGCAAGATGGTTAATATTTAGCACTCAGACGTAACATCAAAAGTGTAGAAGTGTGTCCAAAACCGATCCCTCAAAGGGCTGATCGTCTATTGGCCTGTATTTTCGAAAGTATACACTTTCGAAATATTAAAAAATATTGGATTTTTCTGACTGATAGTTGCTCTGCGAAAAAGTTTGATTATAATGGTTGGGAAAAAATTGTCCAAGGTGGCATTCAATTTTCTGGTATTTCGGTATTAACAGTATCCCAACAATTCATCTAATATGTCAGTCTCTCTGTAAAGCCATTAATTATTCGGTAATGGCATATGGCTAACAATACGAGAGTACATTTCTTAGAGAGAATGTGAAAAGTTTCGAGGACACCTCACTATTGGTTGGCATACAAAGATAGTCGTTTTATCAACCTGTATGGGTGATGTAACATCTCTAGCTCTATTAAAAATAAAGATGAATGTGTATATATTATCACTCTATAAATCAAACCGTTTGACCTACAGCTACCAAATATGTCAATTATACATCTTGGAGCGTGGGAATGTGGGCCTTGGAACGGAATTTTTAAAAAAAATTAATTAATTAAAATGTTAAGCTGATTTTTGGAGTTTTTTGCGATAACTTCCGGAAATATTATTGCACAAAAATAAATTTTACATTTTCTCAAAATTTAAAATGTTTTTCATGATACCAATTCTTGCAAAATATCAAAAACCGTGAGTCTGGCAAATTCTCCCTGAATTTTGACATTTTAAAAAAAATATGTGTAGTTACTAAAGGTGTGTTTATATATAATTTTAAAAAAAATCTTTTAAATAACTTTATAGATCAGATTATTGAATCTTTAGTTTTTCTGTACGAATCCATTTACTTCCTTCATCCAGAAAGAAAAATGTTTATCCTTTCATCTACATTTGCATCATGATAAGAAAAGCAGCTCGCTGTTTTATTTAATGGCAGCAGATGTTGTATTTATAGAATTACATTGATGAATGGATAGAGAACACTCATTGTCAGTGATTGTTGCCGATAGGAATGACATTTCGTTTCCATATCTGATGGGTTTGTTTTGCCCTGTGATAGTGTAAGGCCATTCACTCACTGAACAAGTTGACAATTGGTGCACATTGCTGAAACACCAACGAAATCCAGATATTACAAACTATATATTCCAGATCTGCCATCATGCGACCTTAACAAGTTCGTTCTTCTGCAAAAGGTATTGAAAAGTTGCCTCTTTTACTCAAACAGCAATGTCATACATTTTGTTCGAAATTGAATAAATTTCAGTAACATATATTCATTCATAAATCAGTCATACTCACTCATAAGCAAATAATAAGGAAATAGCTCATAAGCAGATCACTCAAGGAAATGTCTCATAAGCAAATCACAATCAAGGAAATCAATCATAAGTCGGTATACCAGTGGAACAATCTCTTATATAATTTGGTGATTATTTAAAAAATGAACAATGCTTTTTTATCATGTAATCCCGGTTTCATTTTTATTTGATTTTTAAAAAACATCTTTTCATCTGACGAATAATGCGAAATTCAACATAACTTCAATAAAAAGAGTATTAATATATCTATAGAGAATTTTGGTTTTAAATTGCTTATATTTACTCAATCAGTAATGATGTAATTTATAGTTTTTAAAAATGGAAACAAATGAAAAATTTCTATAAAATATATATAACTACTCTCTTTCAAAGGAATTTTTAATAAATAAGAAATGCAAACACGATCCAAGTACTCTACCTGTTTGTGATTACACAATTTTATTTTGTAGAATCCCTGTAATTTCTTGTCAAAATGGTTGTAAACAAAGGAAAAATCAAGCATCCAATAAATACTTGTTGTAACGCTTCATTAATTTTCAAAGTGCTGAAAACAGCAACAAATCGTCGAATTTTTCATCGAGACATTTACTAAACTATGGCTATAAATTTCTATCGTTTTCTGTACTAAACGCGGCCCACCGAGTGTCTATTAAATCCATTTTTACGCTCAATGCTAGTCCAGGAACATGTTACGATACAAAAGAAAGAAATGTCAAAAGAAGTATTAAAACGGGGGAATGAAGAATTCAGCCGATATTTTGGTTCCTTTTATAGCCTTTAATCGATTTTATTGACTAAGATGCCAATAACATATTGCTGAGTTTCGAACTTTGAAATAGAGTCGAAGGTTAGTAATGGGTATAAAGTACAGATTTTTTTGTCTCGTTTGGAACTGAATTTCAACTGGAATTCAATAATCAGTATACTATAAGTTACAAAAGTGAAATTATGGTACTGGAAGCCTGATAGTGAAGCATGTGTTTAATTGCATAATATTTTTTGCTTTAATGTATGAAATTTTCATATGGTTATAAAATGTGTTTAAATGGGTTATTTTTCTTAAATTTTATGAATTACTGATTGTTTTCTCATATACATCAACGAGAGTAATCTTCGTGAAACTTTCTCCCATATTCTTTTCAAAAGGATGTTACCCGTCTCTATCCACCCAAACTGGTGAATCTTGGGCAATACCATAAACTTTATGAGTGCTCAGATTTTTATTTTAAGGGTTCCACAAATGAACATTGTGATTTGTAGTTAAATGAAAAAATTGGATATACAACTTTAACGATTTCTTTTAATTGATTGCAATCAAACTTTGACACGAAGCTAACACTTTATAAAGCAAGGTCACATGCCAAATTTAATTTATTTAAGTCATTGTAGTTTTATATGCATGCGAAAATAGCTGATAGACAGTCAACTGTCTAACATATATAATTCACAATCTGATACAGAGATACAATTTATATGTTAAAACATTGCGTCTTTATTTAAACAGTTTCGCGCATGAATACGTGCAAAATTACAGACCGACCGAAGGTCGATCCTTCTACAGATTGGTATACTGGTGGAAGCATACTAAATGTCAAATCAGTGTGTTGAATTTCATTCACTTAACTCATTAAATTTTGTTTTTACTGTCTCTTTAGTACTTGACAGACAAATTCAGTCTTTGCGAATAAATTGGGTTCAAAATTTCTTAGACATTTATACATGTAACGTCTTATATCAAATTTCATCTGCCAAGCTCAAAACATTTTTGTTTAGTCGATTTATAATCAGTTTTGACTACTTTATAATCTGTGAAAAAAAAGTAAAAGTAAACTTTTATGTAGTGCAAATAAAAGTCTTATTGATAGGGCATTCTTCCACTATTGGCTTTGATTACTTCAAAGATTCGGTTTGACATTGAATAATATAAAGTTTAAGTTCCTGTTTGGCAAAACTTTTCCCATCATTCAAAGTTCTATGAATTTGAATACATGTTATCTCTAGCTATTTGAATACATATTCAAAATGCTTGCTTTCCCATAAACGCGACGAACAATCCTGTCCCTTATGTTTTCTACAACGGTGAGGTTTCGGGCTTTTAGAAAGCCGAGTAAAGTCAGAACATTATTTGCTGTAAACAATTTTTCACACCATTGGTAGTGTGGATTGATGCTTTTTCTTTCCGAAAAATCCAATCATATCCTCCTATCTCAACGACATTGGAAATGATACAGAAGTTCAAAACTTGCATATATACCTTGTGTGTTTCTGTCAGCCACTCAGGAACTTGTTCTTTCTTTGTAACTTCTTCTTCTTCTTGCGTACAGCCGACCACCCCGCCACCACTGAACGTAGCAGTATCGACAGGATTTGTTGTGGCCGACTGCTATCTTGAGCATTGTCCATCCTTGCATTGACCGATTTGTCAAACTGAGATTCTCCTCGAGGTAATTGGCCACAAAGTGGTCAATTACTGTCCTTCTCTTTTATCTACAAACTCTCAAATAGTTGGTAAAAAACTGACAATTTTCGACATCATGTCCTTCAGAATCTTTCTTTGTAACTGACTGCCAAACAAATCATTCAACTCCCTCCTGTCATCTGTCGGGTAGAATAACCCGTCTCTGTGTTACCGAGACGGATTAAAGAGAAAAGAAAGCCGAGTAAAGTCAGTACATTATTTGCTGTAAACAATTTTTAACACCATTGGTAGTGTGGATTGATGCTTTTTCTTTCCGAAAAATCCAATCATATCCTCCTATCTCAACGACATTGGAAATGATACAGAAGTTCAAAACTTGCATATATACCTTGTGTGTTTCTGCCAGCCACTCAGGAACTTGTTCTTTCTTTGTAACTGACTACCAAACAAATCATTCAACTCCCTCCTGTCATCTGTCGGGTAGAATAACCTGTCTCTGTGTTACCGAGACGGATTAAAGAGAAAAGAAAGCCGAGTAAAGTCAGTACATTATTTGCTGTAAACAATTTTTAACACCATTGGTAGTGTGGATTGATGCTTTTTCTTTCCGAAAAATCCAATCATATCCTCCTATCTCAACGACATTGGAAATGATACAGAAGTTCAAAACTTGCATATATACCTTGTGTGTTTCTGCCAGCCACTCAGGAACTTGTTCTTTCTTTGTAACTGACTGCCAAACAAATCATTCAACTCCCTCCTGTCATCTGTCGGGTAGAATAACCCGTCTCTGTGTTACCGAGACGGATTAAAGAGAAAAGAAAGCCGAGTAAAGTCAGTACATTATTTGCTGTAAACAATTTTTAACACCATTGGTAGTGTGGATTGATGCTTTTTCTTTCCGAAAAATCCAATCATATCCTCCTATCTCAACGACATTGGAAATGATACAGAAGTTCAAAACTTGCATATATACCTTGTGTGTTTCTGCCAGCCACTCAGGAACTTGTTCTTTCTTTGTAACTGACTGCCAAACAAATCATTCAACTCCCTCCTGTCATCTGTCGGGTAGAATAACCCGTCTCTGTGTTACCGAGACGGATTAAGTTTTTGGATTAAGATTTACCCTATTGCCCTTTAAAATAACAATTCAAGCCCTTTAAATTAATACTTTTCTCATCAGAAGATACAATGGTGGTTCATTCTGAATTCCAGGATATGTAGTTTTCAGCCCACTACAATGTACCCACTACACTACAATCCCACCCTTACCCACTACAATCCATTTAAGATAGTGCTTTTTAAAGATACCTATGTAGTTGTAGACAATTCTTCTTGAAATATGTCTAATGCCAGCTTTATTTTGAGTTTTGTCAACACTTTTATACGTTTTTTTTAATTTGGTTCTCGAATGAATTTTCTTTGATTGTATCAGTTTCTTTAAGGTTTGCCAGTATTTTTTTTTTGTCTCCTGAGTACTAGGATTTCTTATGAGGTTCGGAAACAGTATTTATATTGATATGTAGCTGGTTGCCATCTCTCGCATATTTTTGCTATCATTTTTGTAGGTGGCTATTTGGACCTTTTGGAAACTCGCTTAAAGACTTTTTTCAAGGCATTTTTCTTGAGAACAACGACTTTCGATAAAATGGGACGTTTTTCTTCACAAAAACAGTTCAAAATAATGAAATATCCATTTTTAAGGTTTAAAATATCTTCAAAAACAATTATTTTAGCATTATTTAGCATGCGTCTGACTTTTTTCAAACATCAAAAATTGTATAAGTACTGTTCTTTCATAATTTTTTTTAGTAGTTGATACAATTTACTCATTTAAAATAAAATAAAAAAGAAGTTAAGCATCTTAATAAAGAAATTTATATTAATAGGATAAAAATACAAAGCATAATTTACAAAATATGACTGTTCTACTTTTTTCACTTAATGTAGTTTTCATTTTTTTTTTTTTGCATCGTATTTCTGGTTTTGTTCTGAAATTCCCTAGTATTCGTATAAAAACCTTATACTATGTGTGTAAATAACTAAATGTAAGGACTTGACAAATAATGATAATTTGCAGAAAAATATAAATTCAAGCAATTTGGGTATGACGTTACGGAAGTAATCTCATTAATATCCTTATCAAAAAACAATACTATTGTTACAAATTTTTTTTCTTTTACAAATTCCGCCGATCAATCGTAACAACGTAGCGCATTTAATAGCTAGTTCAACAGCTTGCTTGCTGTATAATCCTCTAATTTTGTACTTGTCGGCGACTCCGACTCCTCGCACACACGACTTCCCACGATACACACGACTTCCCTGCAGCTTCAGAGTGCCTGTCTTTTATAGTTCTAGGAGACGGGGCTAGAATCTTCCAGACCAATCAGGGCACATCTGAGTGTATCTTGGTTCTTATTGGATGGACCATGAAACTTCTCGAACTGTCCAGTATGATCCATGCAGTCGCCAAACTTGCCAAATTCGTCGCCAAATGGTCGCCAAGCTCAGCACGCACAGGACAGATCTTATAAAGGTTTTTAACGGTTTTTCCCAGGATGACACTATTCGTGCTGGGTAGCAAAATTACAGATTTCTAACACTATAAACAAAATATCATCAATTTAAAAAAAAACATTCCCTTTTGCAGTATTAAAAAAAGGATGGATCTTCAATTTTGGTATCTTGTCAACTTATCATGCAGGTTGAGCTAGTTCCTGCTTTTCTTCAACGGAAAATCTTTTAAGTAAGAAAATAGAGCCGGCTGGCTCTTATACATTACTGTAACTGAATGTTCGGGAAAATCTTCCTGCACTTTTATCGTGATTCTTTCTAAATTTTACCAACTAGCCTTGGGTTTCGAGTCTTTACCTTGGAACTTCCATCTCAAACGTAAAAAAATGGCGTATTTATGCATGTTATTATTATATTTATTTAACTTTTATCTCAATATGATTTCTAACTCCGTCTTTCTGTTGCAGTATATTGTTTTGTGCATGGTAAGAAATACTTTATCTCTCATAAAGCTGAAATATAACGAACAGAACTAGAA
Source organism: Argiope bruennichi (assembly GCF_947563725.1). Classification (NCBI taxonomy): domain Eukaryota; kingdom Metazoa; phylum Arthropoda; class Arachnida; order Araneae; family Araneidae; genus Argiope; species Argiope bruennichi. Next base: position 55,669,436 of record NC_079159.1, on the reverse strand, counting down.
TAAAGGAATCAATAATTGTTATTTGAAAATCAGCTGTTTCTTAATTTAATATGGATTGATTTTCAGGGGGAAAGGGGGAGCTGGTACTTTGCAATTGTGGAATATATGTTGCTGCATTATTTATTGAATTAACCGATTTAATAAAATAGCATATATTAATCGAAATTGTCTGTTTAAAAATCAAATCATATAATATACAGCAGTGGCGAATTTTTCTTATATTTATAATTTATTAGAATTATAAATATTAACATGAAAATATTTATTCACTGATAATATTCCTTGCATCAGACATGAACCTGATAATACTTGTATTAAAACATTCGTCATAAAGGTTCAATTATGCAATCAAATTACTGTATCTTTAATGCATTCGGCAACTTTAAAAACAATGAAAGTAAGGATATTGTGGATATTTGTTTATCTAGAGATTAAGAAAATAATACCCCAAATTTTTTTTTCGCATATTATATTAAATACTTCACACCCAGGGTCCATAAAATACATTTTTATGTTCAAAAGTTAGCAAGAAAAGTTACGACACAAAAGAAAAGATTGTAAAAAAAATGATTCTTTTCAACACAGAAGTTTTATGTGACGTTTTCTGATGCATGCTTTTTCCCGTAATCGATTTCGTGATGCAGATGCCAATAACAGATCTCGCAGTTTTTAAACTTTGAAAGTCGTTGATTTTATTGATGGTTGGTTACCTGATTTCTTTGTTGTTGCTGGGTGAATTGACTTGAGGTTCAATAAATAAGCGTATTATATTTTACATTTTCTTTTTATCTAGCACTATGACAGCGAAACTGGAATGTATTAATAACAATTTTTTTTTGTTTAAAAATGGATAGATTAATATATTATAAATTACATCTATTAAGAATGTGTTTATCATGTTGATCATGTAAGAATTAAGGGAACTGAAATTAATTTTATCTTCAAAAAATTGATTTTTCAATTTTAGTATGAAAACAGTGGTCGTTTCTCTGATTATACTAATGCATAATTTGTACAGTTTTCTAAAGTAAAAAAACTTATAAATCATCTTTTAATAATGAATGTAACAAGAGCTCCTATTAAAAAAAAGATAAAAGAGTTTTTTTTTTTTGACTTTTTCTCGAGGGGTTTTTTTTCGAATTTCAGTGCTTATAAACCATTACAATCGCATGAAATTTTGTGCGGCAATATATATAAACGTTATCTATCTATAAAACCAATTTTTTTTTTTTTTTTTTTTTTTGCGCAACAGTATTAATTCTTAGAGGACATCATTATTCTTTATTATTTTTTCACCATTCAAAATATCATATATTTCTTAGAATTTCAAGTTACATCATCATTTTTTACATTCATCATTTTTTTGAATGATATATTATTAGAGTATTTAAATTAAAATTATTTCACTGTTGTTATTAATTCTTTGGTCATATATTATACTAATTTTGAAGTGATTTTACTTAGAATTAATATTTCTGAGCTTCCCGATTTGTAGTTATAAAACTGAAAATTATTGCATCAAAATATATATTCGATTTGCAATTAAAATACTTTAAAATATTTTTACTTTATAATTTAAATGCATTATCGTTAAAGATCGTATTAAAATTTAGTCACCAATTTTAAGAAAATCATAACATTTTCTAATAAGGAATATTGCATTTTATAAGAATTATTTTCTTTCTTCAGCCGTTATTTAAAATTACAGAACTTTATTTAACTCCAATTATGATATATAATGTTATATAATTTTCTCTCGTCTGCAAAAAATTATAAATTTAAAAAAAAAATTCAAAATTACAATATTTTCTCAAACGTAAACCAACCCTTGATGCAATTTACATTGTTTCGAATATATGAAAAAAAGAAAATCCCATTATAAAAATGATTTAGAAAGAGAATTCTTCCTTTACAGTTTTGAATAAATTAAAACTGCAAATAATAATCAAAGACAGAAACGTAATTATGTATTTTTTTTTCTTTCGAGAACAAAGTTTCATATTTCTTTTATTTTGAAACCAGTATCTTTTTATAAACATTCTGGGAATGAAACGAAATGTGTTTGCTAGAGAATCATCGAGAAATGCAATTGAAGTTTATTCATTGCATCAAAGGTAATCCGAAATATCGATTTCTATTAGCATAATTTAGAAGCATGCATTTGGAAGCTTTGTATTAATGAATAAAGGACAGCATTTTCTTTCTTTCTGTGATTATAGAGCTTTTTTGTTATGTAGATGAAGAAAAAGGGTTTAAAAAATCGTAATTTATTAAAATAATAAGAACAAGCTGATAAATTATTAAAATTTTATCAGCTTCTAAGGAATGCTAAAATGAATATATTAATTTTTATTTGCATATTTTATCCACTAATTCTCTTTTAAAATGCATCTGAGATTAAACTTTCCGTTTGTAAATATTTTACTGTAATTTACTGCCTTTTACTAATAATTTGAAGATTCTTTGAACTTTTGTTGGCCACTGTCCATTTATGCAAAAGCTGGATAGCTTAACAGCCAATCACAATAAGCCCTTTTATATGGTAACAGGATGACTGGCTGTAATTAAAAAAAGATCTCAGTAATAACATTCATTGATATTTTCATTTGTCACCATGTGTCAATATTTCATCAGTCTAGGCATTCAATTGTGGAAATATTAATGTCGTCTGAAAAGGAAACTGCAGCATCACTAAAAAGAATGATGAAGGCTTGGGTTTGCATGCGTATGAAAACGTATTTATTTTATTGAAACAAACGCAGCGTAAATTGAATGCGTTTTAACTTTCTTTGATAGAGGATTGTATTGATAGAAAGGGTAGGTATAAACAGTACTAGCTGATACTGGTCTGGTGGGTTAAAGGATACATATACTCACTGAAATCTTTCGATAATTTATTACCGTATTCCATGATTATAACGAGGGTAAATGGCACCAAGGGTATATTATTTAATTTCTACCCCCCCCCCCCTCCATTCTTCTAATAATACTAAATTTTTTGTCCTTATAGACAGATCAAGAATATTTACCTTCCGCAATTCTGTTTCTTGTGGATAATTTCTTGCTAGTTTAGTTTAGTTTAGTTATATTAATGCCCCTTTGTAAAGCAACACTAGGGCTATTTTGGGACGGACCTCGTAATTTTGAACCGCGGTCAGATGACGAGGACGACACCTGAGTAGCACCCCCCTCTCCACACCACACCAGCGGGAGGACGTTTGGCATGACGGATTTAACGTGCAACAGACCCCCTTACACGACGGTTCTTCGATGGAATCGAGTCTCGAACCTGAAGCCCTAAGGCCACCATGGCCTGGAGAATTTCTTGCCTAGTTAATCTTTGAAATCATTGCTGTGTAGACAGAGAGAATCTTATTTATATACTCTGAAGCAAAACTGTTGATACAAAGGTTCCCAAGTTGTCCTTTCCTGGTTATCTTTACCTCCTTACAATTGGAAGCCATACATAACCAATGAGAATGAGGTGTCTCTACAAGTATCTTCCTGACTTCGCCTATTTAAGAAAGGTATTGTACGAATCATGCCCTCTCATTGAAAAATGAATTGAAGTTGAATCCAAATTTGTTTTCTTTTCGGCCAAGCATCTGCAAAATTATGGTACACACACACGCACGCACGCATACACACGCACACACACTTGCAACACCTTTTATATTGTTTATATCCCAATCCCAGACCTCCTACAGTGACCTCCAACCCCAATGAACGATTGATTATTTAATCGGAGAATTCTTGAATTGGATATAGACCTTCAACACATTCTCCCCATACATGTGCCCCATCTAAGTCAAAGCATATCTATCAGTGCAAAAAAGAGCGATACGACATCCAAGAATATATCTTCATATTCGAATTTCTCAATGAATTCGCTTGGCTATGCCATGTATATCCAAACAGAGCATAAGTGAGTTTTCTATATTTAAAACGTCATGTATTTATTGATAATGATTCAAAGGAAAATTTATAGAGTCTCTATATAGACTGTAACCTTAACAATGTTCTTTCGTTTTCTTACATATGTTTAGCCTTAAAACTTTGTAGATGCTATCATTAGAACCCTTTAAAATACTATTTAGGCATCTTCTCTTGGCATATGCTAGGCTTCAAAAATTAAGTAAATCGTTACACATTTCTGTTTTTATTAATTTATTTTGGTGAATAACTCTATTAATTTATGAATATCTCTTTTATTTTGGATAATTATAAAGTAAATATTTATCCTCGGAAATATTTGGGAAAAACTACTACTATAATTCTTCTTCTTTAATGAGGATTATAATGATAATAGAAGTGAAGCTGGCCTCTCTTATAATTGATTTTAAAATGTATTTATCTTGATAAGTGGAATTTCATCATCAGCCTCCAAGTGATTCAAGAAAGTGCCTATTTTCAAACCAAGGTAAAGTGATACATTAATTTCATCTTTTTCTTTGTAATACATGTGAAATAGCCACAGAAAAAACTGTTGGCATAATTTCTAGCAGAGTTTGCTCAAATTTTGCGGTGAAGCAATTCTTACACGAATTAGAACTATCTCCAATGATTTTCAGGAAAAGAATTTGATTTGGATGATTGGAGTAAAATGGGTTACTATTCAACTCATTTTATATTTATATTTCATATGCACACAAAAATATTCTATGTCTACAATAGATGCATTAATGGGCGACTTATGTTAAATCTTGGGACCAAATTTATAAGCAAAAGTATCTATAAAGTACATAAATGAATTGCTAGGCCTTACATCGTTTACATGTAAAAATGAGGATGAGAGTAAATAGAGAAAAACTAGTTATTTCAACTATATGAATAAATTGCATATGAGAAACCAGACAACTTTTTTGGAAAACATTCACATATACACATTCACAAAGACATTTTTCCATGAGAATCAAAATTGCTGCTATTTATACAAAGACATTTTTCCATCTTCCCTAACAGTATCAGCAATGTCTGCTCAATTACATCACAAAGTAAATCAAGAATTCTACTACCTAGTTTATCCCATTCCTCCTTTAATCTCTATAAAATTGCAAAAAAAATATTGCTTCAAATAAACTTAATTCTTCTTAGAAATGAGAAGAACTATAAGTGTAATATAAAATCGCTATTCTTAGACATATACTTTGCTATATAAATACTCATGTGCACATGCACATACATTTCTTATTTTAATAGTGTCCTCTCCAATAGTTCAACCTCAATTTTAAGCTATATTATCCGTTTCCCGTAAAATATATCAGAGGATAAATGACCTCTATTCTAATTCAAAATCTTTTAGCATCACTATACCCAAAGCCGTGCTCCTGCAAAATAACATCACCCATAAACTAGCACTAGAAATATACGCTTTTTTATGGTTTATTTGTTGTTTGCTTATACTTTTATAGTTAAGGCTAATACTAAAAATCCCCCCGGGTTCTCTATGAGAACCAATGAATAAATATATCCGAATCGAATTTATTTTATATTTTTTTTAGTTCTATAACTTATTTGCTTTTGTCTCCAAACATGTTTCAGACTTTTTTTTTTGTTCAAGTTTGTACAAATATCTAGGGACCTTTACTAGCTTGTACCGAAAGGAGAATCCGAGTTATATAGCAGTCAGAGGTAATATATTTTATGGATTAAAAATAAAATAAAGTCTTTTAAATTTAATTCCAGATAAATAAAATAAAAGAATGTCTCTCCATAACATTGATTTTTTTAGAATATTTTTTTTTTCGAACGTATTGGAGAAACTTGTATTTCAAGCGAAAAGAATGAGTTTAAACTGCGTTCAAAGAATAATAAAAATATATGTTTAAACAATAAGGAAATTAAAAGATATTTAAATGTTAATTCAGAAATGTTATTATTAACAATATTTAGGTTTGATTTTTGTTGTTTAAAAATTCCTTAAAATAAAGAAAATATCTGTATATTGCAAAGCGTTATATACACAGTAAAATAATAATTTTGGAATGAGAAACACTTCAGAATTTCATTTACAAAACATTTTTTTTTTGTTATGACATTTTGTCTTTCGAAAATATGAAATTAATGCTTAAAAATATTTGAAAGTTTTCAGAAGACACACTGAGAGTGTTAGCAGACATTATTAATACATAATTTTAACAAAAATGCTATATTCTACACTGTGCAATAATACAAAAGAGAAATGTTCCTTTTGTATCCTGTATATTATATGTCTCATGAAATACCAGTATCCGTATAAATTATGTTTCTTTTAATGCTAAAAATATGATAGGATGCATTTTAGCGAAAATCTTGCATAAAACATTTGCATGTGTGAATGTTTAATCTATAGATTAAACTGTCGCAATTTAATCTTTCATTAACAAGCATTAATTAATTTATTTATTATTAATTCCAATCCGATAATCAGATTTTTGTATTAAAACATCTAAGCCATTCGAAAAGAATTCCTTTGTAAAACAGTAATCACCAATGCAAATATTAGAATCTCATGCCGTTGATTAAACTATGCTTTCGCAATTTAAATATTTTCTATTCGCGTGAGTAATTGAATTTTACTTGAATATTCAGATGATTGCAGTCTAGATTCGCTTTCTACTAAATTATCAAAATAAAAGTATATATATTCTCAAATATCGTTTAATTAGACGTTTTCAACACTTTTTTCATAGCGTTATGATTCAAAAATTTTCATTCTTTTTAAATCTGACTCTTTTTTTTTTTCTAAATATACCCAAATATGGTTCTTGAATTATATAATTAAACTAAAAATGAAGGAATCAATCATGCACCGAATATCCGGTATACGTTTTAAACACAGTAGGAAAAATTTCTATTGCTGAAATAATTGTATTCTTCTGAAAATAGACTATTATAATCTTCGTTTTATTTAACATTTTAGAGTTGGCAGCATTGATATATTTCTGTAGAAGCTTATCGAACGATCAAATATGGCGCGTTGTACCAACTCTTAACTGCGTCTTAAAGTATATAAGTAAATATCAGCTAATAATACTATAAATGTGTGTGCTAAATGTATAATAAATAGATGTTTATACAGTTCCGTCAAAAAGTAGGCTGGTTATCTCATCAAAATCGCAAAGGAAATGCCTGTGTGAATTAAAAAGATACTTAGTTATTTAGTACGAAGGAATTTGCGTCATAACGGATGTCCCAAACTTTACACAATATTTGAATTTGATACCATTCGTGACGCAAAGTGTTGGCTATCCTATTAAGAAACCATCTGACTACCGATAGCTTAAAGTTAGTAAAAATGGAGCGTTACACGATAGAACAACGTCTTAATGCCAGATTGGAATCAAATAAAAATTGTTATATGTTTATTGAATAGTAAAATATACAGTATAGGATTATGTATGAAACAACACATAGGGCAAATGGCATCCATGGCTTTGCTGGCCCATATGCACTCTTTTGCCAAAATATTTCATGACCATTTTTGCATAAATGGGGCTGAATTTCGTTTATGCAGTGATGAATTTCCTCCTTCAACGTATGCGTGCTTGTCGGCTTATTGACATAGACTTTTGATTTCAAATAACCCCACAGAAAGAAATCCAATGGTATGAAATCACACGATATAGGGGACCGATTCTCATATTTTCGAACTGTGGCCTCTAGATTTCCATTATTTTTTTGGATATTGTTCAACATTGAAAAAATCTTGTTCCATCGTGTAACAAACCATTTTTATTAACTCTAAATATCAGCTGCCAAGTATATTTTTTTAAATAGAGTTGCCAACTTTTTACTGCATGAATGGTGGCAAATTCAAATCTTCAGTTAATTTTGGGGCACCCTTTAGAATCGAAAGATGTATAAAAAATATTAGAGCTATTTAAAAAAAATACTTTTATTAAAAAATAGAATTTTTGAAATCCTTTTCTAAAATTTATAAAAATAAAGGGATAATTAACTTGTAAAAATTAGCCCTATTCAGATTTCTAATCGAAATCAGTCTTGGGATTCTGAAATTATTGAGTACTTCAATTTCTAGAAGTCAGTGAACCGCAAGACTTTAATAGAAATCAATATCTCTTCATCTTTCGATATCCCTGTATTTTCCGATATCCTTCGTCACCAACTACTAGTTTTCCATTAGTTGGCGCTTCAATTATGATTTTCGAAAACCTTTTTAATATTTTTCTATATCTGATGTTCGAGGTTTATCGAAGATTTGGAACATTTGCAACTGTATGAGGTCAGAGAAAAGAATTTCTTTAATTCAGAAACAATTAATATCGAAATGGCAAATTTAAGGTCCACAACTGTTGTTAGAGAATAAAGAAGGAATCAAATTTGGATATTAAGGAACAAATTATGCGGTGAAGGAATACAATCATTTTCTAAATAATTTAATGATTTTCGTTGAAATGTCTATTCTTCGTCATATTGCAGTTACATTATTATTGTAAATATGCTATCTGGAATCTAAGCAATTGAATGTTTTTTTTTAAGCTTTTGACATCGAATTAATTTTTATTTTGAAAAATATGGATTCCCAAAATAAATTTGAAAGTTCATTTGGTTTGCATCATATCTGCTTGAATAGACTCCACAATGAACTTCATTGAATAATATTTTCCCCTTCCCTCAGCACATGGAAGCTAACCATGCAACTCTCACCATTAGTACATTTTTGGAGAGTATGGAAGAGGCGGTACGAATGAAAAACAACTAACAGTAAAATTACATGGTTGTAATAAAAATGACTGCATCGTCATATTCTATCTTATCAAAATAAACGCATCTGATATCACGTGGTGCTTAGATTACAGACATCATTTCCTGGGATTGGGAAAACTTTAATGAAGGTAAACTATTTTTGAATTTTTTTAATGCAATCAACACTAAATTTGCATTAGGAAATGAGAATATGATAACAAATTTACGCCAAATATTCTGTTCACTGTTTTTATTAATATGTCAGAAATTACTTTTGAATATGTGATAATAAATTATTTTTTTGGATGGTCTCTTTTTTTTTTAAAAAAAAAAAGGTCGTATTTTTGTCGCAAGACAGTTTTGATAATCTGTCTTAATATGTAAGTCTTTAAATTTATCGTCATTTAAAAATTCGACTTATTAAGCATCAGTTTGATTGTTTTATAATTTGATGAGTAAATAATTAGATATACTTGCAAATAATTTGCAATTAACATTTTTTATTTACTTTATGATGTGCCAGAATTTTGAACGTTTTTACACCTGTAATTTTCCTACTGAGAATATGCTATTTCAACAATTCAGACTTCATTTGGTAGTAGTTTGGTAAACTATAAATTTAATTAATTCAATTAATTTGATTTTAAAAATTTAGATTCTGTCAGCGTAGAGTTGCATGGTATTGAGCGTCTAAAGAAATATATTTCTATCATAAATGAAATTTATCATTACTAAGAAGGCCGGGATAGCCTGGTGGGTTTCGTTGTTGGATACGCATCCCTTTGTGTTGCGAGTTCGAATCCCAACCGCCGAAGGCTCTCCGTGCGTGGAGGTGGCTGACATACGCATAAATCTGTCGTGGTCCTCCATGTCGAGAGTAAAACCACTGTGGGTACTGGATCAGGGGTAATCGTTCTCTTATTCAGGTCTAAATTGCGATGTGTGGATCAGTGAATGAAATGCATGAATGAAGTCCGCCCGTAAAAAGTGTTGTGAAGAGTATGTAGCTGAGTCGTACTCTTGGCCCTAGATGGCGCTACTGATAGAACAAGAGACACTCCCTTTCCTTAAAATTACTGAATTCTAAATTCAGTGGGCATGTCTATGACAAATGCCATTAGAAACATCATTATTGAATCTAAATTACAGGTTAAAATAGTAAACTGTACTGCAGTATTGGCCAGAACTACATGTGTTTTGAAAAAAGGGTATTTCGATTATTTAATGGCTAATAACAGCGATGATATAAGCAATAATACCATAAACCTATGTATTATTTTGAAGGTAATTAAACCAATAATGTAATGAAATGGAAGCTTTATTTTCTGTTATTAAATTGAACTAAATTTATAGATAAAAATTAAATTTAAAAGGATAATAGATTACTAAAAGACTATTTATATTGCATTGCGAGAGGATATGTAATAAATTAAAATTTTATTTATAAAAATTAAAATTAATTTATGCATATTAAATCAATAAAAACTTTATAATCCAGAAAATTTGAGTCTTTGGCTGCTTTTAAATATTTAATTTTCGTCAATTTTCGAGAATATTTATATTTATTCTTAGACAAAGATTTATTCTAAGAGGGGGCACCTGTTCAAACGCTGTAAATATTCCAATAGCAAGACACTCTGATGATTTAAAATGGCGGAGAAAGATCTCTTAAACCATATTTTATCTTCTTCTAATCCCTTCTGCAAAAGCCACTGAATATTTTTCTTGTTCATCTAATTTATTTCACTCACACCACTAATGAGGAGGATTCAAGCGTCTTTCCGCGCACTTCGTTGCTAATCTTGCACTTAATGGTGTTCTACCAGAGATTATCGGAACACAAACACAAATCCTTGAACAACTCATTAGTGGTTAATGGATTAGAAAATATATTTCATACATTTTCTTTCCAGAAAGTACCACTTATTTAATTTGAGATTGCATTCATTCAGTTCTTGTTTGATAAGAATTATTGTTCTGTTTCCTTTCAACCGCTTACTATTAATGTACAGTTATTGAGGGTTTGTAATCGTATTATAATTTTGAGCAATGTTTGTTCATTAATTTCAACCGAAGTTTATGTTATTTTTTAAGCTTTATTTCCTGATGGATGTAATTAATCATTATGTTAGCTGTAAGTGTAATAATGAATATTGTAATAAAATACAGGAAGCACATATTATGAAATTTGTTGAAAGAGAGAGTTTATTTACATATATTCAAATGAAATGAAGTTTTTAAATGTCACTTCTGTTATCTTTGTTTTGTTAGAAAAAAACACCCTTCTATTTATTCGGTCTAACTCCAATAGAGCTCTTTATACAAGAAAGATTTTTTATCGAGATTTTTAATCAAATTTCCCTGGCATTTGTTTGTTAAGTGGAGATTAACCTATTATTTTTATTTGTTAAGTATATATTATCTTAATTAAGTAACAGAAAGAGCTATTTCGGTATGAACCAAGAGATATGAACTATCTCAGCTCTCTCGTTCCAAATTTTTGCATCACTGCAATAGGACGGAATTGATAGCGCACATCCCATTCAATATATACCAAAGCATATAATAAACACCATGAGATTCAGTAAATTAGAGTCTTGAAACCCTGATCCTTCAGTTCTGAGACCAATACTTTACTTACAGCCACTTGAACTTTGATGTTTTAAGTGCTTTTATACTTTAATGTTGTCTACGATAATAACATTTATGATGTACCAAAATAAATGGACCATTTAAAAATTAAATAAAATGAGACAGATTAGAAATGCCCGTTTGTTTACTGTATTTGAGAGCAACAGTAAATTTTCCAAATGTCAAAACTTGAAAGTAGCGACAAAATTCGATTACAGATATCACTTAAGCTTATATAAGTAAAGAAAAATTATATTATTCTCAAAGTAACCATCAATTTTTCCTAATGGCACAGATGCTCTACATTATTGCTCGATATCTTTTTTTTAATTGAACATTTATGAATCCCCCGTGCACCACAAAGTATCACACGGGGCTCACAGAAGTAAGTATGTAACACATTACAAAAAGAAAAATAAGAAAATTTAACAGTTATGAAGGATTACATATTTCAACAATAAATTTACAGACATTTTCAAAAGCACTTCTAGTGGAAATAAGTTGGTGAAACTCTGGTGGCCAATTTAAATTCATGTGCTTAAGAGCCAGTCTTAGGATCTGTCTTTCTTTGACAAACTTGGAACATAGAAGGAGCTCATGTTCAACATTTTCCTCCCCACCAATATCACAATCGCAGGAAGATGACGGAAACAAATTAAATTTGTACAAGTAACTTTTAAAGTTACCATGACCAGTTAGAAATTGGGTTATTTTGTAATTAGTATAAAAATGATGGCATGACAGTCTCTTATTAATGGATGGAAAAAATTTCTTTGTTAAGCTCCCTTTATTTGAAAGGAGGTATTCTTGATTCCAAGACTCCACCATTTTTTCTCTCGTAATCTTCTTGTAAAAGGATTTAGGAATATTAACGTCAATGTCGATTTTGCGCTTAGTGGCAGTTTTAGCAAGCCAATCGGCCCGCTCATTTCCATAAATGCCCGTGTGTCCACGAACAAATGCAAAAACTATTGAGATATTTTTATCTTACATTGCTACGATATCGTCACTTTTTTTTACAACATGCCTAATATCGAATAGTGATGTCATTCTACAGTTGCTTGTTTTCTTTGGAATAGAAACAACGCCAATAACTATTTAGGAAAACGTATTCATTTAGAGCGTAATTCTGCACTACATTACTTTGCTTTGATAGCTTTTGTTGTTTAAAATTTTTAATATTATTTTACAAAAATGGCTTAGACCTTCAACAGAAAACATTTCTTATAGAGAATTATTACTTATTCTTCTGAAACAAGACCAGGCTTTCGGTGTAGGTTCAATTTATGCAAGCTTTTAATATTTCAAAGTATCTGGGGCATGGCTTAACTGGGAATTTACTTTAATGATGTGTCACAGCAATAGGCACAAATATTCCATTCAAGGAGTATCTGTTAAATCAATTTTTGGACGATATGTCCAAAAATTGATTTAACAGATACTCCTTGTTTCCTATTCATTTTATTATATATTTAAAGTTGAAGAATAAGAAATATCCATTTGCATACAAAATTGAGACTGCTACTTCCATGACTGCTGTTTCTATGACTTCACTAGAAATATTTGTAAGCGATATGCAGCAACAACGTGAAGTCAGCGATATTAATGTGGAATTTATTCTTTTTTCGATTAAATATATTTTTACTTTGATGGTTATTCATCTTATTATGGTTATCTATTTATATATTTTATACTATTACTTGTTTCCAAACTAATATTGCAGATCAAGGGGAAAAATTCCCATGTGATTGTTCCATCCTCTTTGCATATTTTCCAGGGGTTAATAGATCCAATATTTCTGCTTTTGATTTTTCAAAAGCTTTTTGAATATCATCACTGTCAGTTTTTTACCTTCAGTTCTTTTTTTCTACTCAAGCGGTGACCAAATGATTCATTTTTGTTTTTTCCATATCACATCAATCAAAGAAAGCTTTGCAAAATGTGAATCTTCTCTCCTATGATGGAAATTTCGCCTTTTTTCTATGCAAAATCAAATATTATATACAAAATAATCGCAGTCAAAAGAATTGAAAATTCCTGGACCTTAAGTAAAAGAATTCCCCTATCAAGATCCCTATTCGGAAAAAGTTTAAACGGAAACAGATCCCATCGGTTGTGAATCATTTTGTCTGGGGAAAAAATCCTAGTGGAAGGATGAACACTGGGCACTCGGATTTAATTATTTTATCAAGAATACGAAGTAGTAGGAAAACCAAACATCCATAATTTGGCTCATGCAATTCTCGAAATGTTTATCTACATCAAACTGTGTGAGATTTTTTTTTCAAAACTTCTGCAGTTTAATATAATAGATTGTGATTCTTTAAAAATATTTTTTTATTTAATAAAACACGTGTGGAAAATTATCTTTTCCTAAAAACACTTACATATTTAATTTAAACATCTTAATTAACTTCTCGAAAACACATTCCGAGAAAGCTAATGTCATAAGTAAAAAAGTTCTTGCTTTTCTTTCTTCGTATATTTTCATATTAATATAATATTTTATCAGTTATGAATTGTCCTAATGAAAGTACTATATATAATTCGATAGTGAATATGGGTCATTTTTCAATAAATATTCGTAAATGAGTTAGTGTGAAAAGTGAAAAAAAAATCAAATTCATTAATTATAGTAAAATACACCATATAGTACATACACAAGACATTTAAATACCAGAAATACCATTAATATTTATTATAATACATAATTATAGTAGACTAAAGTCTGATTATAAATTAAATTCATGAATTATAATGGGTATGAATAAATACATAATTAATTCCCCCAAAATCTTTTACATTAATTTATTCCTCATGGTCTTGCGAATCAATTCCTAAATGAAAAAATTATACCATTTTGTCCAATGCTTATGAAAAATATATAAATACATATATTAATATATTATATTAATATATGAATATATTAATATATAAATATATATAGAAAATGAAACAACAAAAAATAATCGCATTTGTGATTATAAATTTTTGTCATTAAAATATTTATTAGTTGAATTAAAACGATAACAAATAAACGGTTTTAAGAAATAAAATATTTATTTTTTGTGCTAATGAAGACCTTATTATTCAATTTATAGATAGTGTTGATAATTATATGATCGGGAATTTTTAAAAACTTGTATATATTTTACTTTTGAATGAAATAAATTTTCCTCTGCTCCATTCCTTTAGAATGCTGATTTTCTGACTGTTGTTGGTGAATTAGTTACAGTATTTTCTCGAAATATTTTTCATAGCGTTTGGAATTACTTAACTGCAAATTCATTTCATTCTGTCCTTCCGGGGAACGAATTGAGATTTATATAGGCTTTACTGGCACAAGAATCAAATCTGTCTATGCTGTGCCAAACATATGGTGGCTTATTCATCTGTGACTCCATATTTATAGATTTTGTTTAAATGCATACATTAAAATCGTTGAAAATCCATCTAATCTCATAAACTAGGCTGAATTTGGACAATTTTTATTCTTTGTACCAGTAATTTATTTGAAAGGAAAATCTAAATTCAAAAACCTTATATCAAAAATGGAAATGATTTTTGATCTTTAAAATTAATCCAATAAAAAAATTTCAGTTATTTATTGACAGTTTATTGTTTTGAAAGTGATAAATGTCTCCTAATAGATCACGATTTTTATATTCCCCAATTAAGGATGAATTTTAGAAATTATTGAAATTTTTTGAAATTATAATCTTAGAAAAATATTTTATTACATGTAGAATATATGGTATTATCAATGCTGTTTTAAACTGAACAGCATTTATTTGATACTTTAACAGCATTGATTATTAATATTTTTACAATTATTTTATTAGTATATTTTATAAATATCTTATAAATATATTTTATAAATATCTTATAAGTATATTTTATAAATATCTTATAAGTATATTTAATGGAAATATCGTTGCTCCTAATACAAAGTTTTGTAAATTTATTAAATATGTAATAATATCGTTATAACAATTAAATACTTACAAAATTCCTTTTTTTTTTAGTGATAAGGTATTATCCAGTTGCTTTTCAATATCTTCATTTAAATTGTTACTTTTTGAAACAAAATCAGTATAAGATTTGGAGACTCATTTCTAAGCCTTTGTGTATTTATTCAAAATGAAATAAGAATCAATAACCTTTTCTTATTAAAATACCAAAAATGGGCAACATTGCAATGGAATTGATGAATATTGCATGTGAGAATTTGTACTCAAACTAGCATGCATTTCGAGGCAAATAATAATGTGTTCTGCGAAGAGCGTGTGTGACCGTAAAAAGAGACTCTATAAAAATAGAAAAAGAGCCATGAAATTGAAGATTTCTATAAATTTATTACATGAAATGCAAAATTTTTCCTCTTTCTTAATTATATAAAATTTGAAACAATGAAACAGAAATCGTAATTCTTGTCTTTTTTAAAGAACATTTCCCCTTTTCCCTAAATGGAGTGTACAATGCTGTATTAAAATATCCCTGGGTGTATTACAGACTTTGATGATATTTTTGGACTAATAAGGGTATAATGTAAAGCCTTTAAAATTATTTTCAATGTCAAAGTTTAAAAAAAATGAGATTCATTTCATGATATCTGTTATTAGCTACGAATTCTGATTGTATCTTTCCTTTATGTTAGTAGAATTGCTTCCAATTATTCATAAATACTTTATCAGCTTAAAATTAGTTTATGAAAAAATTAAAAGATTAATTTTATTAGTATTTTAAATCTTTAGTTTTAAAATTAAGATTAAACTTTTCTCATACATCTGTTATTAGCGACGTAACTCAGACTGTTTCTTTTGTTTATGTTAGTAGAATTGCTTTTAGTTATTCATAAACATTTTAGTAGCTTAACATTAGTAGCTTATGAATTTTTTTTAACTACATCCTCCTAATAAATATAAAACCGTGTTAATCCAATGTTTTCATGCTTGTCAATCTAATTCTAAGTTTTAATTGAGACGATAATTTTCAGTGAGCAGTGAAAAAGAACCAAATTTAAAGACACAAAAAGGAAGATATATATATTTTTTTATCTTAAGAATTCCACATTAAAACGCGCTTTTTGCTTGAAAAAAAAACATGAATGAATAATTCAAGCAGAAATAAAGGAATAAGGTAAAGAGAAGTCACATATAATGTTTTAAAAATATATTATCCATTTTTTTTACAAATCTGGATGAACTAACCCCACACAATACATATGCCTTCGACTTATTCTACTTTAATTAAACTTTGAGGATTAAGTTTTTGAAACGAAATTACAGACATTTGACTCCATTGCATTCGAAATTCGACTCCCCAATATTGTACAACCTCAGTAAACTCATAAATGATTCACAAAATTGCGTACAGTTAAATTAAAATGGCTCGAGGGTTCGCAATTTTCATCGTCCAATCCTCATCTCCTATGCTACATAGTAATTGCTTTGAATCTCCTTTCGTCTAAGAGGTTTTCCCATTTAAAAACATTTTAATGGCTTACTGGAAGTAAAGTCGTGGAGAAAATGTTTCTTCCATTTTTATAATGTTAATTATCAAAATAAAAGAATTTGGGGGAAATGATGTGGAGATAGTGAAAAAAAATGTGGTTAAGAAAAAAAAAATGTAAATGATAAAAACGTTAATATTATTTTTTAATTTTTATTTCTTCTTGTCTCTTTCTTCCTTATTTCAAATTGTTATGTGGGAACAGAAGAAAAAAAAATGCACATAAAACTGTTTTTGAAGAAATTTAACCATTGTTATCGTAATGTTATTTTTGCATAATCTCGTTTCCTTCTAAATAACGTTAGATAATCCGGAATTGAATTATCAGAACCAAAAAACTGAATGAAAGAAAGAATAAATGGATATGAGGTTAGTAGCATTGTCTTAAAATACTGGACATTATGGAAGATATCTCTATCAATTACAGTTCATCAAATTACTTTAAATAATGTCTTTTGGAAAAAAAACTTTCTTATTGTTAAAAAGTAGGATTTTTTTTCTCTTGAGTAACATCTCATTAATGTAGCAGTGAGTATTCTTTGATATTAAGTGACTGAAAAAACTCTATCTAAGCTTCATTTAAAATTGAGCTCATTCGCTTTTTTGAAGGGGCTTTCAGAAACGATAATTTAAATAGAATCTGCTTACACGTTCTATTTTTCCTTTTACTAGATCTTTAAAGTTTTAATAAAACAATTATAATTTTTTAAAATATGACTTAATGTCTAATTTATTTATGTATCATTATCAGAATTATTGTTATCTAAATTAATTGTTTTAAAATTTTTATGCACAAGCGCTAATAGATACTTAGTCAGTATAGATAATTATTTTTAATACTAGAAGAAAAATCTGGGTGAAATTTTTATAACAGAGATTAAAACGACTGGAATTTCTTTATTGCAGTGAAATATTGGAGAAAGAAATAAGTTCAATTGTTTTCTAGGAATTTTTTTAATAAAGAATAATTTTTTTTCGACGAAGAAACCAGGATTCAGAGCATTCTTAAATGAATATGCACCAAGATTAAATATGTAATTTTTTGTGATAAATGCATTAATAATGGCATTTTTTGTATTGAAATTCAAACAGATTTGAATTATACAGGTAATACATTTTCTTTTTTCAATCTAAATAGATAACAAAAACTGGATGAATTCCCTAAAAAGTTTCAGAAATTTGTTGAAAAATAAGAAATGCTTTTTGTTTGAGTGGCCGTTTAAAATATGTTATACTGCATTCATCTCGCAGAAGCGTACTAAGAGGTTATCTCCTGTTAATCGTTTTAAACCTATACTTTATCCTATCAAGTGTGACAAACTTTTTTCAAAAGTTTCTGAATAATGTAAGTTTAAACCATGTTTGTGTTATTATCTAGTTAAAAGCAATCTGTAAAATTGTAGTCGATCAGATGGTCAGCAACTTCCGGTGGCTCTTCCACTTCATGCCCGCAACAGTGTTTGAATAACCATAAAAAATAATAATTATATGTACATGACGTGATTTTATTTTATTGCACAGTAATTATCAAGAAAGGTATGGAATATTTCTCAGAAACATTAAGAATAGAATGTTCATTACATATTCGATGTCTATACAGAAGTGGAAATTAGTATTTTTATTCGAGAGTAGTTCATAATTTAAATCTTTTCTTCTTATATGAATATGACTGAATTTCATAATCAACATGAAATGCCTCACCACACTGCACTGTACGAATCATCTCAGACACAATCAACTATATAAGATGGCTACTTACACAGATACTGACAGTGAGCCATTTGAGATCCTGAAAATATAATCTGCACCATGAGCTTTCTAATGATGTCAGGTCAAAATATTTCTCACAGATCTTATAAATTTTGTCAAGTGTTGCATTCCTTTTAAAGAATTATATATTTTTTTTTTCAAGTTTTTCAGTTTATGGATGAAAAATGTCTTCAGATGCTACAACTGTAATTATTTGAGCAGTCGCAACAGTAATAACTAACCACTGCGCGCTATAGCTACATCCTAATAATTCTCCGATAAGCTTTTTATCTTTTAATTTGATAATATGTTCACTATGTGGGAAGCTAATTTTTTGGATAATCCTCATATTTTTTTTTTCTTCAAATTGTTAAATGCCAGACAGGAAAAAGTATAATACATAAAACTTTTTATAGCTTCAATTTAATCGCATCATACTGTATAATACAACTTGCATGAATCAAAATTCAATATCAGTAGAAAGTTTCTAATAATACTCTAATACTGTTCCTCAATTTTATTCAGAAGACTAACTCACGCAGTAATTTTTTTATCCCTTTCGACAGAGCAGATTACGTACTATCAATGACAAATGCTTTTATTGGTTATTGATAAACATCAATCAAAATATAAGGAAGATATTTAATAATCAATGACATACTTTATTATTATATGCTTTCTGAGAATATATGAGTTCACTGAATATTTTACTGTTGAAGAAGAAAGCAATTCTAGGTTGATTAAATTGTATCAATTCTGCAAATGAATTTGAAAAGAATCCTTATTAAGGGAAAAAAAGACAAAAATGTGACTTTTCTTTATTTTTAGTGTATAGATTCTAAAATTGTTTTATTTCGCAGAAGTGACCATTAAAGTTATAAAAATATAATTTAAAAACATAACATTTTATTGCATAATGATTTCAACCTGGCAAACATTGCATAATTTTCACGGTGTAACTAATTATATGTATTTCTTTATTGCTATTAGATTACTTCTACAATTATTACAAGAAAGAATCTGAAGATTATCAATAGAATTTCGTAATTTATTGAATTATTTTTGCTTTAATTACCATATATATATGAAAAAAATATATTACTCAGGTAACCAGAGGTATGCTAACTAAACTCAGTGGCACGACAGCCTAGTGTGGGCCAAGGCTTACAGTGCCCATATCTGCTTTTTTGACCGATGACCCTGTGGTGCAAGGTATATGTCGCGGTTAAGATGGTCAATCGAACGCGGAACCTCCAGTGTTTAGTTAACTGAGGCATGCTTGGTCCTCAATTTATCGACCCACTGAAGAGATGAAAGGATGAGTAGACCTTGCCCACCCCGAGGATCGAACCTCGGACCTGTGCGTTGTGAGCGCAAAGTCTGAGAAATATTTCGACACATCACATGCCTTTGTATCGATTTTTTTATTGCATTTTTATGCAGAAAATTTATGTTTCCTATTCGGATTCATTTACGATTCTTTTTTATTTATTTAGAGATTTTTAAAAATAGATATAAGCCTGGTGATCTAAAATGGCGGCAAAGAAGTAATCACTTGAATACTTTGTTATCCCTCTTCTCAGAAATTTCATTCAGATTTTTCTCATCCATATAATTTATTTCATTCTTGCCTTAGCTAATGAGACGGATTGAAGAGTATTTACGCGCACTTTGCTTCTAATCTGGTACTTAAACGAAGTTATGCAAGAGATTAACTGAACACAGCAATTACGCAACGCTTCACTAATAAAGGAATTAGGGAATACTCTATGGGTTTCTTACTTGAAAATGCCAGCTAATTAATTTTGAATTAAGTTCACTTACCTCTTGTTTGAAACGAATAATCACCTTTTCTCATTTCGTGTGCATCTTACACGCATTTTGTTCTTGAATATTTCTGAATGTTTTGTTGTGTTTGATAGCTATTGTTAATTAAATTCTACAAAGTTGTCTATTAAAAGCAATAAGATGGAAACTGTAATATTCAATTGTCGAAAATTATTGAAAGAACAGTGAATACATTAGGGAGTTGAAACTAGTTTTGATTTTTAAAGATTGTACCCTAAATCGATCTAAAAAATTTCTCCTATTTTCGTTTATTTTTTATAGAGTTCAGTTCAGTTATATTGATGTCACGTTTTTAAAGCAAAACTACGGCTGTTTAGAGAGGGACCTCGTCATTTTGAACCGCGTTTAGGTGACAAACAGGACACCTGAGTTGGCAACACTCTCTTCCGCATCAACCAGCGGGAGAACATTTGGCCCCAACGTATTTAATATGTACCAGACCTGTTTACATGACGGTTCTACAGTAGCACCCCAGATTGTACCTTCAGGTCACCATGGCCATCTAATTTTTTACGGAATAAATGTCTAGAAATGTTGTCTCATTTATAAAATAAAATAATAATAGAAATGATTGAAATAGATGAATAGATGATAAGATGAATTTTTATATATATATGCTATCAGAAGATTATAGTTTAAAAGTCTACTATATAATTTTAATGTCCACATAAGTGAAACAATATGGATCCAATTCCTTATTTATCATGATTTAATTAAAAGAATATCATTATTAATGTTTATTTTAATAGAAAAATTCTGTAAAATTTTCAAACACAGGAAATTCCGAAATTAACTATTGCATTCAACATAGAATGTTGGCAAAATAATGCAGTTGATATGATTTTAGATAATAAGTTGCAAATTAATATAATTTTCAATAATGAAACAAAATCCTGTTAAGTTGTTAATAGGTTATGACAGGTTCACTTTGTGCCATATTGCAGAAAGATTTGTTTACCAAAACAGATGCAAAATCTCTTCACAGATCACGTGCGCAAAATTTTATATTGGATTTGTTAATTCCATATTTAAAACATTTGACTAAAAATATTATCGTTTTAGAAATTTGTTTTATGGTTGTATCCCCTAAAAGAATATAAAATATCCACATAAGTGAAACAATATGGATCCAATTCCTTATTTATATATATATATATATATATATATATATATATATATATATATATATATATATATATATATATATATATATATATATATATATATATATATATATATATATATATATATATATATATATATATATATATATAAAGTTTTTCCTGTTCCTTTTTTGGTTTTAGTTTGAATAAGAAATAATTTTTAGTTGCGATTCCGAAACTATTTCGTTTCGTTTTCATTTTGGTTTCGTTTTCAAAATACTTCTTACTTTAGATTGGTTACTTATATATATATATATATATATATATATATATATATATATATATGATGAAATAAATATTAATATTAAACTTCTGTATTGAATAATAAGAAAAAAGTTATGTGAAGCATTGAAGTTTGCAGATAAAGAGAAGTAAATATTTGGTGTCGAAATACACTAATCTGTATCTGGGTTTTGCATTTCAATATAATTTCAATATTTGGCGATTCCAAATTCACTGTAAAAACTTGGAAGAGAGGTAAAAAGCTTCCAGTGCTAGAACATAATTACTTTGAATGTCTTTTATTTTTAAATGGTTTCTCCAATGAAATCGCTTATCGAAATTCATGGAAATATCAAGGAAAAAATATATATGTTTTAACTTTTTAAGGGTTGATTACCAGAATAGGGGGGAAATGTGAATAAGGGATAAATAGTTTGAAAGCGGTAAAACATGCTGTGCTCTCCCCCCTAAAAATTGTTATCAAACGATAACATTAAATTTTTCTTTTGTTCTTGATTTTCTTTCCTTCTATAAGAAATACCACTGCACAAAAACCGGAAAAAAATGCATCTAAAGAAACTTAGCCCTTTCTGATGGAAATTGTTTTTTTATTTAAAAAAAATATAATACTATTATTTAACAGAATTGGATTTGAAATAACATTTCCTCATATGCAACTTGGAATGAATGCTTTGAAAGGAAGTAAAATATAGATATGGTTCTGGGAAATACTTTCGTAAAACGCTGAACATTGACAAAGATGTATCCATTAGGGATTGCAATACCGGTATACCAGATACCGAATACCGGTATTTTGAGCCATTTGTACAATTTTGTAATACCGGTATTCACAAGTTTAAATACCGGTTTTTCGGTATTTACTAGAAATCTTTAAAATTTCTCCACTAAATGTTCAAGTATCGCGAACATAGCAAAATAGTATGCGTTTTTGTTTTTATGTCTCAATAACGGGCGAAATTAATTAGCTAATTAAAGGCTTAATTAATTGCTTAAATCTAAATTAGCGAAACATGGATTATCCCTGAAAGAAAATATTTTATCCTTAACGACTGATGGAGCAACAATTATGAAAAAAGTTGGAAAGTTTATTGGTGCAAATCAGCAGTTGTGCTATGCACACGGAATTCAATTTGGAGTAATAGAGGTATTATACCAAAAAAATAAAGAACAGAAGAATCCAAATACTGTGAATTTAGAAATTTCGGATTCCAACTTTGAAAAGAGTAAGAGTGAGAGTGATATTGACAATGAAGATAATGACAATTTAATTGTTGAAGAAGATATCGCTAATAAGGATGAAATATTAACCTATCAAGAATTGCTTCCTATAATTTATAAAGTTCGAAAAATTGTTAAGATAATTAAGCGTTCCCCTACAAAAAATGTCATATTACAAAAATATATACTAACTGAAAATAAAACAGAATATATGTTAATAAGAGATTCTAAGACACGTTGGAACAGTTTACTCCTAATGATGGAATGATTTTTGAAATTTCGAAATTCAAACCAAAAAGCAATAATCGACTTAAACCTGTAAATTAATTTTTCAGATAGTGAATTCGACTTAATATCCAGAACTATATCAGCTCTACTTCCAATAAAACTGACTATTAAGGCATTGTGTCGGAGAGATTCTAATTTATTAACAGCTAATGCAATAATAAATTTCATGTTGCAGTCACTGAAAGAACAGCACACATCACTATCTGAAGAATTATATGTTACATTGAAAAATCGCACAGAAGAAAGGCATATCGAAATAGAACATGTCTTACGGTATTTACATAATTATAGTGATTTTAAAAATGAAAATGAAAAAGAAGAAAAAAAAATAACCCATTCAAATCTGATTACGTTTAGAGTAAATTTTCTTATAATTTTTTACCCACAACCCTATCCACATTTAGAAGAATTCGGTTCAGTTATCGAAGATTATGATGACACTGATGTCGATAGTGAAAAGGAATTGTCTCTTGAACAAAAATCAGAATTAGCGATAAATAAAAAAATTTCAACGAACCAATATACAATACAGAAATCAGCTATATCCAAAACCATCCGACGAGAAATCGATTTATTTGAAGATGAGAGACGGATTTAGAGGTAAATACTTGGAAAAAGTATATCGCATATTGCTAACAGTACCACCAACTAGCGTAGATGCCGAAAGAGCGTTTTTGACAGCTGGTCATTTTTACACAAAATTACTTTTCAGGCTTAATGACAGTACAATTGATGCATTGTTTTTTAAGATCACATTTCAAAAAGTTGTAATAGTACCCCAGACTGAATAGTGATATTTACACTTTTTTTGTGATTTAAATAAATAAGATGTTTCTTTACTTTTTTGTGATTATATACTGTTACAATTTATAAGTTCCATATTATTTTTTGTGATATTTACACTCTCTAACAAAACTGGAAAATAAAAGAAACACCTGTGTTTTCTTTCTTTTTCTAAAATTTCTAATACCGGTATTAAAACCGGTATCCCGGTATTAAGATTTAAAAAATACCGAATACCGGTATTGAACTTTTGGTCCGGTATTGCAATCCCTAGTATCCATCCATTAAACTCGCTGAAAATTAGCTATACATATACATAAGCAATATAACTATACATATACATATATAACAGGGGAAAAAATAAAAGAAAGATGTCGTTAAGAAAATATAAATCTGATATAACGCCACTGGTCGAGTTGGGATATGGAGGACGATGGTAAGCTTGCTGAGGAGAATGAGACCTATTACTAACATGTAACACTAAAATAGTATTAATTAAGATTTTAAAATTGTATACAATTATTTGCACTTAAAAGTAGTGAGACTTAGATTATATCTTTGAGAATATCTTTAAATAATTAAACCAACAAATTTCATATAGATGTCTGGATCTGTCAACGCAGGAGCAGTCATGAACACAGTGAGCAGATACTGCAATGTTAATTTTACAGTTTTACACATTTTTATTCAGTGTCTAAAATTTCGTTCTCATCGTGTGCGGCTTTTTAATTCATTAACATTGGAAATGCGTAATTTGGTGTGAGAACACCTTCATAGGAATACCTTTAAATTTTTAAGAACTATAAATTTTATTCATTTTATATGAATGCCATAAGGTTTTCAAACATTTTAACTTGAATTTTTTCGGTAATTGGAGTTATAATTTTAAGATCATTGTCCTTTAAACTTATTGTGCTTTTTTTCTATAAGTGTATAACGTTGTTTGTATTTGAATCTTGAGGAAATGATTTCTTTTATAGATCGTATGGCAATTTACACATACTGCTTTTTTTGGCGAAGCATGATCAACTTTGGCTGTTAAGCCATAAAAATCCAAAAATCCAATCTAAACCAGGAGCAGCTTCCGAAAAACAGAATGACAGTGTTTACATTTTCCCTTTATTTATTACTATACTCCAAATTTGATAGCTCTAGGTCTGTTTTAGATTATCGAACTCTAATACGCACACACATTCATAGTTATTACTAGTCGCCTTTGATGACCAGCTAGTCCGGAGAAAGTAACAATTATATTTGAACGCAGATTAATCTTTTTTTTTTTTCTGATTCCATGAATCTGCAAAATTATTTTGACATTGAATTGAAGCCGCTTTATTTTAATTGTCTTAGTTAAGTTCTAATTAATTGTTAAGTTGATTTTTCTCTACGCATTTGAGTATCTATGGTGCTTTTCAATAATTCTAAAAGATAATCTTTTCCCACCATGTTCCCTTGTCAGTGTTTTAAATCCAAGATCTGTACTCATTGAGCAGAATTACGATCTAAAAGTAATATATTATTATAAAAGAACTTAACAAAATGTAGAAGATAATTTGATCTTTTTCTATCAACGATGACCTGTTATATTGGGAAAAAAGAAATATGTCTATGATGGGGATGATTTCATTAATTATAATGGTTGTAGAATATTTTGGATGGATGGATCTCATGCTGTTGAAATTCAGATTGGAATTGTCTTAATTGTTAAAAATCATAAAAAGAAATATTTCACGAATCAACAATTTAGAGATGTCAGATTTTCAATTTCAGAATTAAAATAAATATTTATACATGTCTTAATCTCCTAAGCTATGTATATATTTGAAGATTGAACAAATCTTAAAGAAGAAAATATCGATAAGTATTTAATTGTATGATTCCATTTTATTATAGAATGTTTTTTATTTCTTTGGTTCTAATTTTTTAACCTGACCTTTTTTAATTATGCTAAATGATCAAAATTTCCAAGAAACTGAGCCGCATGCGCGTAAAAAACTATTAAATATCTTTTCAGATTTCTTAAATTTTACTTGCAACTAACTCTAAATAATTGCCCCTTTTATTGCAACATTTACGAAATAATTCAAAATTTACCGAGTATAAAGCTTGGTAATTTAAACATATGGAAGTATTTACAATTCTTTTTAGTAATAAAAAATCAAAGATTATTAAATTCTTATTTGAAATTCCAAAGGTTAAAAAGGTTCTAAAATATTAACTATGCTTAAAAAGATCATAATAAGTAAAACTATTTTCCAATTGAACTGCATTTAATCATAAATTACTTAACCATAATGATATTTCTATATAAAAATCGATTGTTATTAAACATTGATTTTGAGTATTTAATTCACATTTAATATTTTTTTAAACTTTTTTTTCAAACAAAAAAAAACTTTTTGTTTTTAATAAAAACTATTTTTTATCAGATAATATTTTCCCTCAGTACTTCAAAAAGAAGTAAAATAACTTTTGTAGTTATAAAAATGATTAATGATGCATCATACGTAAGTCAGCTTTATGTATTTTAAATGGATTTCCCAGAAGAAATTAATTATTATTTTTTAAATCTTTCTACTTCTACATCACAACAAAGCTCCACTAACAAATAGCGGAACAAAGCACATTTTATCCACTTATGTATATTTGAAAAACAATTATTTTTTTCTTAATAAAAAGCTACAAATCAATATTTTTGGATTACCTCTCACTAAGAAAAAAAATTATTTCAATTACATTTCTTAATGATCCCCTGGCAAATCCATTCTTTTTATTTCTGGTGTTTTTTTTTTTTTTTTTTTTGAAACGGTTGTTTCGAAATAATACAAATGGAAAGCTTTGTTCTCAAGAGAAAAAACACATAATTATATTTCTGTCTTTGCTTCGCATTGCGGTTTTAATTTATTGGAAAATCCGAAGGAAGGGATTTCTTCCAAACCTCTTTTATAATGGAGGGTTTTTTTAATCAGTTCTGAACGATATCTAGGGATTGTTTTGCTTAAAGAGGGTATATTTTGAGCTTTTCCTTATATAGATTATGATGTTTTCTATTTAAAAAGGTACGTCCAAAGAACTGGTTATTTTAGATTTATGTTATAAAAAATTTATTTAATATCATGTTTCGCAATATAAAATGCTTGTTATAAAAAGTTTTCAATGGCAAATAGTACTAACCAATAAATTTTGTATGTACATCTGCATTATGCACCATTTGCATACCATTGCTTTTTTTTCAATAATCATTTTGCCGTTTTCATGATGACATACTTTATATTTTTTTATTCTCTTTCTTTAACTTTTGTTGAGTTTATTTGTTATCTTTTATTATTATATATTTTTTTTTGGTCGATTTGAATTTTTATTCGATTGAATTTTTCGATTCGATTTTGGTCGATTTGAATTTTTATTTGGTCGATTTGAAAATTTTAAAGTCGATTTGAATTACATATTCCTTTTTTCCAAAGTATATCGGTGACAAAATTGATAGTTGTAGGTCAAGTGGTCTAGCATATAGAGTTTCAACACACACAGAGACACAAATGCGCATGCGCACTCAAAGAGAGAGAGAAAGAAATATTCATATTCATACAGACAGAACTTCATAAAATTAATTCTTCGTCAGATTTAATTTATCCAGTGCTTTCAGCTAAATTTTGTTGAATTTTTGAAGAAAAATCATATTGTTGTTACTTACGGCACTTTACAAGCCCGCCCGCTGAGAGATTTGTCAGCGACTTAAGCCGACTGAGCGTCTCTTGTTTTTTCAGTAGCGCTATATAACGCCAAAAGTATAACTTAGCTACTTCGTGCGTCAGATTCGCTTGCGCAACCCCTTTTCACAGGGAGGCTCATTCACGCACCTCACAGATAGAACACAGAAGAAGAATAACTAGGCCCGAACCGAAACTCAAACTCGGGACGCCCGGCTCACGGGGAAGACACGCTACCCTTATGCCAGGACGTCGGCAGAAGAATCATAATAAGGAGATGATAGATTTTAAGTAGATCTAATTAAACATCTTAACATTTTGCTCAAGGCAAGAAGAGAGAAGATGTGTTTCAGAGAAACATAGATGAAGTTATGAATTCTATTATTTCTAATTTTTCCCTGACTCTTTTTGTAAAACCTTTGATTATACAATAAAAAATAAAATGTAATTGCATCATAAAAGTAGAAAATTATCGGTACGAGAAAACAGATTCAAATTCAAATCATTACATTTAATTAACTATTTTATTAATTAATGCATTCTGGATGAATACGATAAAATAAAGAATTACAAAACTAGATTTTCTCAGAAAGTTATATGTGCCTATAAAACTACGACAATTATATAGGAAAGACATGAAGCAGCATATCAAAAGATAAGAAATCATTTTATTTTTTTGAAATTAGGATATTAATAGATAAGAGAAGCGTATTTTTATAAAGGCCCTCTGTTGCTTAATATTCTAATAATTTTAAACTGTGTTTTTAGTACCCAATGCTTAATGTTGCAAAGCAAATTCCAATGCCCAATGCTTATTGTTCCAATGTCAATGCTTCGAACCTTATGCTTAATGTTCAAATATGCTTTACAGTGAATGGTTTATATACTGCTCACAATGAACCAAATCCTATCGCTTTTTAGACGAACATTTAGGAGAATTCCTACTGCATTTTGTACGCTGCTTCCATCACACTTTCCAATTGCGTTCACCTCCAATGACCTGAAAGGTGGAACTTGTAAACCAAGTACTTCCAAATATCACCTCTCTCCCATCTGTTTTCCCTTTGATGATTCATAAGAATTGATTGATCATTCGGTTTGTACTTGTCTATCTCCCTTGATTCATGTTGTATTTACCATAAAAATAATTTCTCCGAACGCTTGACCGCGAAAGAAAAAGAATTAAATTTCAAGTGTTTAAAATGAATCAAGGTTTTAAAAGCACAGGGTTTCTTAAGAAGATCAGTTTTCTTTAATGTCCCTGAAGAAGATTTCAGTATTGAGAGGGTTGAAATCTTCGACAAATTTATATTTTCTATCTTTTTATTGAAAAAAAGTTTATGATATGCTTGATATAAATGACTCAACGGCTCTTCGACGCCAGCTATTTTTAATTCCTTCTTTTTGAAATGCTAAGCATTATTATTGACATTACTTGTTTTTAAGAAAATTTTAATAAGCTGCGTTTCGATGATTTTTCCCTTAATTATTTGTCTAGACTAAATAAGTTCAAACTAAAAAAACTTCTATAAATGATTAAAAATAAATATAATATAAATAAACGTCGTATTATAAAAATATTAATAATTTATAATCCATAACTAAAATAACTTATTCAATCATAATTGTTTCCATTTAGGGCAGATGAAACAAAATCAGAGAAAAATGAGAAAATTTAAAATAAGAAGGGAATGTAAGAATCGAACGTCATCAATATTTAATTGCTCTGAAATTAATAGTTAAAACAAAAGAAAGTTTTAAATATTCATTCCAGACTAGTTAAATATTAATAACTTAATATTTAACTGCTCTGTTAAATAGAATTAAATATTAATAACTTAAACTTCTTAATCTCGTATTCAACTCATTTTATGGAGAATGAATCCGGAAGTTTATTATTAATATAATCGTCGTTCCGCTTAGTATGCTACACAAAGCTTATATTAAAAGCAAAATAAAATGTGTGATGTTTGTCTGTTATTTTCAGGTTACAGGACAATTAATCTTCTCCATACTTTCATCTATGGTCTTTTCTGGATTATTAAAACAGATTCGTACACCTGAAACATTTAACTGTGACTGAATTTAGACCATTCCTTTCCAGTTCCTGAGACCTACAGAGAGCTAGCTACAAACACAGAAGGCATCTATTAAGATTCCATCAACCACCATTCCCATTTAAAGAGAGAGCGCAAAACAATTATCTAAGAGTCGTCTTAACCATTTCCACCTTCCTCACATGATGTGTAACAACCATCGTCGTCGAACCACGATTTCTGGTTAGATGATTTCCCTCTGTCTGGATGGATTCGCGGATTGTGTGTCTCCCCATGGCGATATCACTCCGCTGCTTTTCTTTCTCGTTTATAGCGACGTTTTCTATTAATATTCCTTACCGCAAGCAACTGAGTGGGTCGAACGAAATTCGATTACAGAGACGGCTTTTCCAATTAATTTGGAGATTAAATGCGCAGACGATAAATTTGTCTGGGTGGTGGGCCTTGCTTTCCCTCAGTGTGGGCCTTCTACATGGACTTTTAATCATTTAGTTCCAAGTGTTGAATTCCTTAAGAACATATCTATAAAGCCTTTAAGCTGTTTCAGGTCAATGCTTGCTGTGGTTAACAAGGGATTCAAAATTAAATGTTTGATTAAAGTTCATGAATCAAGTGAAGTGGAATGATAGATTGCCTGAAAATAAACGCAGATTAGTGGAGACTATTTTTAAAATTAATTAATTAAGTTATTAAAGAAATCTAAAGTTTGGAATAATTTATTTTCACCAATTAAGAAAGAATTGATTAAATGGATTTTTAGAAAGTAATTAAAAGAACTTGAAAACATTATAAAAAAATTAATGCATTAAAAACCATATATGCAGTGGTTTTTGTTATGTATGTATCTCGGTTTCTAGTATCGACATCATCCACCTATGTTACTTGATCATTTGAAAGTAAGCATACTTACTTAATTGTGGATTATTGTTTTCAATAAAAATACTTCACACTCTTTCCAAAGATACGTCACATGAGTAAATGTTTCAGTGAATCTGGAAAAAAATTTAGAAAATCCGAAAAAAATTTAAAAAAATTTGTTTGCTTAAATATGGAGTGTATAATATATGCATGTTCTAAAAAATTTGATACTTGATTTCAATTAGTTATATGTTAATGAAGGACAGTGAAGCAATAATTCTAAAATATAATATATATAAAAGTAATAAATAATAGACATTTTTCTTTAAGAATTAGCATATTCATGATTGTTTTGATTGCCTTTATGGAAGGTGGCCATTTATAAAATTGCAATATTTAGAGTTCATAATGAAAGAATATATTAGAAGAAGCAAAATGAAACTGAACTCTCCATTGTAAAGGAAACTGGATAATTCTATTCTGTTATATATATCGACTTCTAACCTATTTTTTAAAAATCATGAGTAAATTGACAAATGGTATTCAACATGTTGTAATGAATCGTGCTTCTGTTTCTACTGAAAAACCAGCCGTCCTTTCCGTATTATCAGAACAAATCAGATAGGATTATGTACTTCTGTTCTAATTACAAGTGAACATGCAATCCTTAGTCATTGATTATAGATTGTAGATGGCAGCAACACATTCGGGAGTTGAGCTATACAAATATATTATAGGCAAAAATCCAAAATTCAAATTCTGATTGAACTTTTAAGCTTCTTTTTAAAACGTTTGATACCACGAATTATTACATTGAACTGGTAGATTAGATAAAATGTAGACTGTTGCTCTTTTCAAAGATTCACAATCAAGATAGTTCTGTAAAATAAAACACTGTTTTTGATTTTAAAAAAAATATATTAAATGTTGAAAAATACATCGGATTAGTAGTAGAGTTTGTAGAAAATGAATATGACTAAGAAAACAGAAAGGACTACATTCGATCAACTATAGTCTTAAGATATATAATGTTAAAATCTGACTTTTAAAACTGCACTTAAGATTTTCTAAGCAAATATAAATCTAATTGGCTGGGTAGTTAAGTGAATCCCAAATTGAAATTTAATGGCAAATTTTGATTCATTTCATATTTTTTTTAATACACAAAGATTTGCAAAATGATGTGCAATTATCAAAATAAAATATTGAATATAACGGAAAATCCGTTATTATCATTAACGGATTTTCCAGTAGGATAATTTTTAATATTTTTATGCTATATTTAGCATAAAAAAAACTAAGTGTTTTACTTCATTTCTAAAAGTTTGTACTTTTTAATGGATATTTTTAATTTACATCATTTTTCTTTCATCCAGCAACTAAAATGAAGTACTTGGATGATATTAGAAACCAAAAAATACTGCCTGCATAATTGCAACAAAATCATACATTTTTAAATTTTTTGTGCTTTTTTTTCAAATTCTAGACTCTTTGTATTAAAGCAAGATTTAATAAATAGTTTGCTTAATATTTTACCTTTGATTGACAGACAAAACGTAGCATTATAGTCCTAATCGAATGTAAGGGAAATCAATTCCATTTGCTTCAAACTATTGTGTATGAAAATGGATGTTGACCACTAAGCATTTCCCTGATGAGTTACGTCTTGCCAGCACATTTTACGTGACAAACCATCCTTTGTCTTGACCTATTTCTCACTTACTCGGTTATTCAAACTGACATAAGCTAACTTGCCGCCGCCGAAACGTGATCGTAAATCTTCGGATTTGCTCGGCAGTGATCGGAGTGATGGAGGATAAAGACAAAAATGGAAAGTAGAGAAAAAAATACTTTTTCCTTCTGTACCGAAAAATATTTTTTTACGATATTTTTTTTCCAAGAAAACCTTTAGTAAATGATGAGTTACTATTTGGAAGAAAACTTTAGAAATAGATGAAAAGTAATAAAGGAAGAAAAACATTTGATAAGAAATATTTCAGTCTTGAGTTTTCTACTTATCCGGAACGATTGGCGATTAACTTTAGGATCTTTTTATTACAATGATATAGTGATTGAAATTCAAAACTTCACAGATATTTTTTGTAGACAAGCATTGTATTTTTTTTATCTGTAATTTGTATTTCTATTTAAATTTCTTCTTAACTTATATTTCATGACAACCTTCTTAGCTGAAAAACATGAGAAACTCAATTAAATTTTAGTTGGTCATTCATTATTGATAAAAACAAGAGAAATATGCAATTAATAATCAAACTATAATTAATTGCCTTATTTGATCATACACTATATTTTTTCTCTGTACTGAAACATCATAAAAGGACACTCAATCAATCAATCAATTTAAGCAATCCAATATAATATGTTGCTGCACTGCTATTCTTATGCAACTTTTTTTATGATATTTTCATTCTGGTATCTAAAATATTTTCTACGATTAAGTTAAATGCTAAAGATAAGCCAAAAATGGGCTGAATTTTAAGCTAGAGTTTTATGATAAAAATATATTGTAATCGGATAACTTCAATAAGAGCACTTTATTAAAATTGACAATTTTTAGAGTGATGGATAGTATATTTTAATTACCTAAATCAAAATTCAAGTTTACCACTTATTATTTTAAATATTAATGAAACTTGAAATTGAATTTCTGAAATTTATTACTAGATGGAGCCACATGCAGGAAAACAAAATTAAATTTATTACTGAAACTTATAAGATTCTTATGATAATATAAACAAATTTTTAAAAAAATGTGCTTACAACTAGAAAATGCAAGAATGGAAAGTTTTAAAATTTTAAATTATCGAGAAACGAGTAAATAAATATAACAATTTTCCATATGTAGGAAACATCAAGCTAAAAATGAATTTTAATAAAAGCACAAATTGTAAAAGTTTTAGGAACAATATTTGATATTCAAGAATTTGCAAACTTAATTTCACACTTCAATACAGATTTAAGACTCATATAATTTCGATTATCTCTTTAAATATCTTCAAATTCTGAAAAATAAATATTGACTGGATTTTTGTCTAACCTTTTCTTGAAAGTTTTTTGAGATTATATAAGAGATTGAACGAATTAATCTGCATTTTTATCTCTAAATAGAATGATAAATGAAGGGATTTATTTTTAATGTTCTTTAATTATCGAATCAATATAAAATATATAAAAAAAAGATTTAAATATGAATTTCATTTTATTATCAATTTCAGAATTAATTTCAAAACTGTTATGATAACTTTTGGTAATAATCTGCTCTACATTTATTTTTTGATAAAAAAAATCAGATTTAAATTTATTATCGAAAGTAGGATAATATCATTTAATTTTTAAGTAATCATTTTTTTGGAAATTTTATTCATAATAAAATTATTATCGAGCTATTTTATGTAAATTAAAAGAGTAATTAAAAATTATTTATTACAATCAGTATCAGTGTCAATGCTTTACATTTATATCAACAATTTTGCTTTGGAATTTTAACGGAAAAAAATAAAGAAAGAAACGATTCAATACGTATAGTTTGAAACATTTTTTAATAATAAAATAACGTTTGCGATTCATGCGCTATCTAGACCTCTTAACTTTACTAATTACATCCTACTTTTCAAACTGTTCAACAAAGATTCTTTAATGATAAAATAATGAATTTAACGAAGCACTTTCAAGTGTCATCTCTTTTACAGCACTAATTATCTGCAAATAATATAAATCAAGATTTCTTTTTTCTCCTCTTTAACGGACCTTCACGCATTGTTAAAACTGTTAAGCAGAAGTTTTAAAGTATTCTTCTATTTTAATCTAATAATTTTATTATGGGATTCGTAAGCAGACAGATTTCATAACATATATTTGGTCGCATTGTATTGTGCAGAAAATCCTCAAAATTAATTACCAATTAAAATAATCCTGGAACAAATTCTTTATTTTGTAATGTACCGAAATGTATATAACTAAACTAAATTTTTCATATAATGAATATTTAACGTAGTAATTAAGCATACTTGTGTGTCATTGCTTCTTCCAACTTAACGTGCAGAGCACGAAATGGAGATGAAATCTTAAAAAAAAAAGAAGAAAAAAAAGGAATGAAATCCTACTTCCTATATAGATTGAAGAAATCACGAGGGCGCGAATTTCTGTAAACCTGTAAACAAGAAGGGGAAAAAAAACAGAAGACGATGATATGTGATAGCTTTACGTTGTTGGAATAAGAAACGGGCCAGAAACCATGACTGTACAGAAAATGAATTATGCAAAATTTCATTAATGTTCGAGTAGTAAATAAATCGCAAACAGAAATGAGTGACACGTTACAAAACATACAGGAAATAAACTTTATATTATCACTTATCAACATTAGATCTCCTAATTCTGTGAAATTTTTTTGTCGTGCGAACATTCTTTCCAGTATTTACTTTTTATTTCAAAATTCGTCTTCTCATGAATTCTATAGTTTGTTTATGAAATTTGGTTTCATTCCATTCGTAATTTGAGTTATTATTACATTTAAAAGTTATTTTATGACCACTTTGCATTGCCAAAAAAAGCTGATCATATTGTTCCAAATTCTCTGCTTTTTTTCATAAGGACCAAATGATATCTATTATTTCCATCACTAATACCAAGTTTATGGTTTCTACATTTTTTCTATTTGCTTATTCAAATAACAGTACAGAAAAAGAATCTCAACTAGTAAACAAAATTGTACAATGAGATTATAAAATAAATTGCAGCGTGCTAGTTGTATATTTTTTATTAGGAAACTGGTAGCAAATCATACTATAAGATGGAATCTCCAAAATCTGAACCGAAGCTTCATTAAGTTGTTATAGTCGTTTTCTGTATTTTGAGAAAAAAATAACACATCAGAGAATTAATTCTGGAAAATAAAAGAATGCATACCATAGAATCCATTTCTAGGGTTATTTGTTCCATTTCATAAATTAAATATTTTATTATAAAAAATTATTTATTATTATATTTATTTATGCATTTTGCCTTTTCATTAAAAAGTCTTTAAAATTTCATTCTGGCATACTTGCCGCTTCGCGTCATCTTTTCATTTATATCAAATTTGGGAAAATTTTTACAAAGTCGATTGTAATTTTCCTTATAACAATTTTTTTCTAAATCTTCTGAAATTCATTTGATACTTTTTTTTTCCAAATAGCTTTATACTTTATCTTCGTGTACTTGTTACACATTCAAAGATAGTTAAATTTTTAATACGCTGAGAGCTATGAAAAACTGAAAAAATGTTAATTGGGATTACAGTAATAATTTAGAGTGTCACTTGAGATTAGAGAAATAAGGTATCAAGTAAAAGAAAACGTTCTTTTTATAAAATAAAGGCATACCCACATAATAGCTGTGAAAAAATTCCTGACAAAAAAAATTAAAAATATTATAAAAAATGATCGATTGCATGTTAATATGAAGAACGTATGTGCTAGTTTTATAAAATCACATGTTTCATGGAATATGTCATAATAAAGAAATTGAACATTTTTCTTACAAATAAATTAAAATATTTATGATTTTGGAAATAAAACAAACGATGATTTCACATGAAAAATAATATAACCAATGAATAAATATTTCCAATTAATCACTCATTTATTTTCCGTTGCGATATATAAAATTGCAATGCTCCTTTTAAAGTATTTTTGGAAACAAAACTGCAGTGATACCACTAAAATTAAATAAAAATTTGATAAATAAAAAAATAGATACATTTCTTAGACAAAAGTTTTAAAAAATACACTTTTATTAGAACATTAAAAAAGGTATTTTGAGTTTTATCGCTTTAAAAATTAAAATTCAATAATAAATGTAATAATATTGAATGTATATATATATATAATATTATATAAATGGGAATTGTAAAATCACATTAATAGTTCTAGTATAGCTTTTATTATCAAATTTACTATGAAGTGGAATCACTAGTATAAAATCAAAATTTAATTATTTTTTTAGAATTTTTGTCAAAAAATAAAATCAAAATTAAATTTAATTAAATTATGATTGACTGATAACCAGCTGCTGGAAACGCTAAATTGTGCATTTCGATTAAAAAAAATGCCTTAGTTAAGAAAATTTAGCGCATGAGAGCACCAATAAATAAGTGAAAACATGGATTCGAAATTTTATCTTTATACACGCGAAACAAGTTACGTAAAAGTATTCAAAAAAGTGCGCCACATGAAAAAAACCCTATAATATTTAAAATTATCTTCTGGTTATTGCTGCAATATTGTTGAAAAGTCAAAAGATAAGAAATCTCAGTATTTAAAATATATAACTACTTTTCGTTTTTATAGTAATATAAATTTATGAAATTTCTTTAACAATTGCATTAGGAAATGTTCTTTTTACAAATTCGGAAGTATCTTATTTTGCCAAACCATTATCGAAATTATCCTATCTAACCACTGTAAAACCTGAATATCTACATTTGCAACGAATGAAACGAATAAATACACAGAGTATTCGAAAAAAATATAATTTCATTTATTTTCTTAAATTTTTCGCCTAAAAAATACTTTTTAATGCAAAATTTCATTAAATAAGGGAGGTATAAGGTATGATTATTGGATGATGCATTACAAGACAAATATTTGCATATGATGATTTTTATACACTGAATAAATTTTTATATCTAAACTAAATTCTTCCATCTAAATTTATGACAAAACGTTCTAAATTAAAAGAAAAACATATATTTTCCAATAGTGTCAATAAAAATATGAAGTATTTTCTAAAAATAGATGAAAGCAAAACATTTTATAAATTGACATTTCTACACTATGGGGGCAGTAAAGATATAATTTTTTAAAACTATTTATTATTAATATCCACAGAAACCAAATTTTTTTATATGCAGCTACCAATTTTATGACATTTTTGGAAATATGCGCCTAAACGCCATATTCAGAGAAATAAGTAAAACATTTTATAAATTGACATTTCTACACTATGGGGGCAGTAAAGGTATAATTTTTTAAAACTATTTATTATTAATATCCACAGAAACCAAAATTTTTATATGCAGCTACCAATTTTATGACATTTTTGGAAATA
The DNA here is from genome assembly GCF_947563725.1 of Argiope bruennichi. Classification (NCBI taxonomy): domain Eukaryota; kingdom Metazoa; phylum Arthropoda; class Arachnida; order Araneae; family Araneidae; genus Argiope; species Argiope bruennichi. The sequence goes on along the minus strand of NC_079159.1, from coordinate 55,631,579 downwards.
TGCGCCTAAACGCAATATTCAGAGAAATAAGTAAAACATTTTATAAATTGACATTTCTACACTATGGGGGCAGTAAAGGTATAATTTTTTTAAACTATTTATTATTAATATCCACAGAAACCAAATTTTTTTATATGCAGCTACCAATTTTATGACATTTTTGGAAATATGCGCCTAAACGCAATATTCAGAGAAATAAGTAAAACATTTTATAAATTGACATTTCTACACTATGGGGGCAGTAAAGGTATAATTTTTTAAAACTATTTATTATTAATATCCACAGAAACCAAAATTTTTATATGCAGCTACCAATTTTATGACATTTATGGAAATATGCGCCTAAACGCAATATTCAGAGAAATAATTAAAACATTTTATAAATTGACATTTCTACACTATGGGGGCAGTAAAGGTATAATTTTTTTAAACTATTTATTATTAATATCCACAGAAACCAAATTTTTTTATATGCAGCTACCAATTTTATGACATTTTTGGAAATATGAGCCTAAACGCAATATTCAGAGTAATAAGTACTTATTTCTCGTTTTTTTAGGGACACTTATATAAAAGCACTTACAAAGAAAAATTTAAATAATGAAAGAAATATTTCGCACTAAAAACAAGATTCACAGCAAAGAGCTCATTTAGTTCCATTACTGATATTATCGTATAATCAAGAATAAGGAAATGTGAAAAGCATTTAAGAGGACGCCATTTGCTTGTTAATTTCAAATTTTACATTTCTTCATTTTAGGAAAAATTTGCAATACCTGAGATTGAAAGCCTTTTAGCACATTTTTAATATTTTCTTTCAAGTCATAGTAAATGGCTATCCATATAAAACTTTTGCTTTTATCATTAGCATATTCAATATCATTAATAATCCGCAATGTTAGAAATGGAGCGAAAGTTTTCTATATATAACTGTTCCAATAATCATTTTTAATTTTCAGAAAATAACATAGTAAAAATGAAAAAAAAAAGAAGAAAAAAAAATACAATATTAAAAATCGAAAACATTAACATTCACTCTGCAATGCAGAATAATCAGAGCGCAGAGTCATTTCTGTTTCCCGTATCTTTTTTTTTTTTTTGAAATTCATAAAAGATCTTAGTAGAGAAAAATTTCAGCAGTAAGATTATTACCATATTTAATGGTTCATTACTGAGCGGGGTAAGAATGTATTTAAAAACTATGTTAATACTCTATATGTTACACTCGATAAGCATTCTAATGGGAATTTACAATGAAGTGATCACTAGTATTTTATGGAAATAATGCCGAAAATTCTTTGAAAATATATCTAAATTTTTATCACTATGAATGGAAACAATAAAATTTAAAATAAAATTCTAAAATATTTGTAGGAAAGTGGTATTTACCTCCAATTTTATAATTTCGAAATACATTAACCAAGTATTTTGTGAAGATGTTTGTAATTTAATGAATATTCTTTCAATAAATATTTTCTTTCGTGAACGCTTGAAGATTTGTTAAATAGTTACCATAATTTCGAAAAATTCCTCTAAAATTGAAAAATAAAGTATTTTTAAAAATAATATAAGCATAATAATGACAGAAAAATATTGAATTGAATTTTCTTAAGTTTTTTTTAAAGTTAAAAGCTTACTAAAAATTTCCATGCATAAAGATAATTTTAAATTAGTTACTTCGTTTTGTAAACTAATTTAAAATTCAATAACGACCTATTTTCCAGGAATAGATCGCTATTGAATTTTATAAATTATTGTTGGTAGGAGTAGAAGAACAATTTCATCCAAAACATTAATAAAAACTTCTCATCTCAATATCATTGCTTCTGCTGAATTCGTAATAAGCATTTATTTTAAAACAAGCTTTTATTTCCGCTCAGTTAATTTTATTATTATTATTTTTTCGTATATAAAGTACAGAAGAACTATGGTAGTTAGAAATTTCGAACGCGCGATTTTGACAAATTTCATCGTTTCAGACTACCGTAAGTCAGAAAAACACATTTTTTTTGGCATTATGTCGTTCCGTCTGTCTGTCTGTTTGCGAACAAAGAAACTAAAAAAAAAAACCCCTTGAACTGGAAGGCGAAAATTTGGCATATGGAACTGTGATCAAGTTTGTAGATTTTCTACGAAATATTAAATAAATTTATTCACAGTACGTCTGCCGCCTAGCTGTCCGAGTACAAGTGAATTCAACAACTGCGAAACGAAATCTGCTGGATAAAATTGGTGCGTAGGTTTAGAATTTATATTACAGATGCTTATTAAAAAAATAAGTGTCTATTGGCATTTTTCGCGATTATATAAGCCAACGAAATGTTATGTTGGGACTACAACTGTGGTTTCGTGCCAAATTTTGGTATATATATATATATATATATACACATGTATATATGCATATATATATATATTAACACTATAGCTTCAATAAAAATGCTTAATTCAAGGTAAAGATCTTCGTAACTATGTTTCATCACTGACATGCAAGGTAGTCGCCTTCTGTTTACAGCATTGTATTTTTTGCAAGCTTTATAGCAATTTTTATAGAAACCTATTTTAATAAATCTAAAATGCGAAAATGCGGCTTTAATAGGTCATACGTTGAGTTCTGCGTTCTTATACGCCTTAAAATCGGTGGAAAGCAAAATTAATAGTGAACTCCATACTAATAAATTCTTAAGCAAATTAAAATGAAATCCGATATATATATATATATATATATATATATATATATATATATATATATATATATATATATATATATATATATATATATATATATATATATATATATATATATATATATATATATATATATATATATATATATAGTTTAGAACTGTTTTCATTTTTACACATGCGCTTTAAGGCATTGATTTCATACAAAAAAATAGTGAGAAGGGGAAAGGCGTCTTATGAATTATTAGGAATTCCAAATGCATTCGCCTTTTTATGGAATTTGCTTTAAAACAGTGAAATCTGCATATAGATATGAAGTATTATTGTTTCCAAATTTATAAAAAAAGCCATTCTAATTCATTTTTGATTTAAATGCAAATTTAAGTTTAGTCATATCTTTATAAAATATACTTTTTTCCCAGACCAATTGGGTGACATTTTGAAATATTCATTTTTTTTCAGTTTATTTTTCAGCTCCCAGACATTAAATAATAATATTTAAATTTATAAAATGTTTTTGTCCTTTCGATAATTATATATATTATTTTGTTCGAGCAGTACACAAGTTTAAATAATCACCTGATAAAATTTTTTCTTTTATTTGCGAAATAAAAACAACTTATATAAAAATGGTATCAATTTAATTTGTTTATTGAAAAGTATATTAACTCGTATAATTGGATAAAGAGAAAAAAATTGTATGGAAGCACTTGATAATACTGGAAATCTAATTTCTAAAATTCATATATTAATCAATATAACAGAGTCAAAATAATTTTAACTGATATAAGATTATTCAAAGACGTGCAATTCACCCTTTTAATAAATATAATTTGATAAACGGAAGATGTAAATAAACTCTTAATAGTTCCGAAGATTCGTCAGTTCATTGCCAAACGCATGGATTAAACTGCATCTCTAGAGCTATCCACAAATTGAATACCGTTCTCTTCTGCATAATTAAGTTCAAAATGGATCCGAATTCCAGCTACATGTGAAAATGACCGTTGACCAGCGAACGTCACCCGCGATGAGTTACGTGTTGCCAGAAAAGCTTGCGTGACTGACGATTCCCTGTCCCCGCCTATTTCTCACCCGAACTGACATTCGAACGGGCGTAAACTAATTTGACACCGCCCACACACGCTCGTAAATCTTCGGGCTGACTCGGCAGATATCGGGTTGATAAGGGATAAATTGCAGAATAGAGAACAGACACTGGACAAAATTTTTTTTTCTTATTATTATTTCGGTGCAGAGAATTAATTTTGTTTTCCTATAAATCGTTTATTTTCGTTCAACAACTATCATTAATAGTTTAGGAGTCACATAACTCCTGTTTGGTGGAGGGAAATAAAAATGTCTTTTATTTAGCAGTTGTTTGAAAGTAAACATAGGGGGATTTAACGACTGAGAATTATTCAATGACGAAGATAAACTGTTATTAATAATCCTGACGATCAATAAGTTTCTCTCTCTCTTTCCCTCAAAGAATGAGAATAAATGCATATGTGCGTATAGATTTTTTCAACTGATAATTTTTTGGATAAAATTTTCTTGATAAATTTATCAGCAATTTTTTATTTTAAGAAACACTGAATTTTTATTTATATTTCTCTAACTCCTATTTCTTATGGACGCACCCTTATGATCGTGCAAATCGGGCTTTTTGTTGCTTAGCTTCATTCCATGCAATCATTTAGATTAATTCATTTCAGTTTAAGCAAAAACATAAATATTTTCAATTGAACTTTCCTTTTTTTAGAATATAGTGCAGAAAAAAAAACTATTTAACTTCTTATAATTTGTAAAAAAAGGAAAGAAGGCTGGGATATCCTGGTTGGTAGAGCGTCGGATTCGCGTCCCTTAGGTTGCGAGATCGAACCCCGCTGGCCGAAGATTCCCCGCGTGTTTGGTGGCTGACGCGCGTTAAATCTGTCCTGGTCACAAAGTCCTCCATGTCGAGAGTAATACCACTGGGGGTACTGGATCAGGGGTGATCGTTCTCTGATTCAGGTCTAAATTACAATCTGTGGTTGAGTGAATGAAGTCCGCCCTGTAAAAAGGGTTGTGACGTATGTGTAGCTAAGTCGTTCTCTTGGCCCTAGATGGCGCTACTATAGAAACAAGGGGCGCTGCCCCCCAGGCCTAAATACGCTGTCTTCGAACAGCGGGCTTGCCTATGGCAAGTGCCATAAGAAACAACAACAAAAGAGGAAAGAAATTTTCAAGCTGAAACATGATAATAGTTTTCTCTTATTCATTGATGGTTTTTGACCTCTTTCATGGACATAAATAATTTTGGTAGTGTAAATGGATGTTTGGTATATAGAAATAAGAATTATGAAATAATAGAACATTCTTCTGAGATTCTCGAACGTTTCACCGAGTCATCAATATTATTGAAAAATGCAATGATATTCACTGAATGACAATTCCATTAAATTCCTTATAGATGTGACATTTGCATTTAGTTTCCGATTTCTTAGGAAGCAATTGAATTTTGTTTCACTTTGAAAGCTTTTTCTAGGTGAATCATCATATGAAAAAAATTCTATTAATATAATTCCATGTTTTATACTGTCCTGGGAAAATTCGTGGAATGCGACTTTACATTTGCATCACAATGGTAAACAGGAAGTTCAAGAAATGTCTGGAATTTGAGGTTTCTGTTAGTTTGCCCTACGAATATTGATACAAATTTGCAATGGAATAAAGAAATTTTCTAACCAAAATTAAGCTAATTTATTGAAAACTTGATATAAATCTTTAAATTGCTCATGTAGATGTATGAGGAATAAAAATATCTAAATACACATGTTTATTTAGTATTTGAATAAATAAGAGAACACATTTTTCAATATAAATCAATAGTACCTACTAATTTGTACGTTTATAAAATACTTTAAAAGTTTATAAATATCTCAGATGAAACAGTTAAATTTCTCTTTTACGCAATTCAATTTTAAGAATCTGAAAGGAAGGCGTTTCGTGTCTTAAAAGATTACTTCACTATTACAAAGCAGATTTCGCCGTGATGCCCTTAAAACTCAATCTTAGTTCCAATGCTGACGAGGAGTCTGGTCATTCAGGTATTTTCGTGTAGCTCAGAATGAATTGGAGTAGTCGAATAATGATTATCCTTTGTTCAAAACATACTGAATTCCACAGTAAACCCTGACCTATCGGATTTGGATTTCCTCGTAACACTATACTCATGAATAATTAAAGAAGATTTAAGTGAATGTTTCATCAGTATTTTGTTTTATCTCTAAAACATATGAAAATAATTTTAATCTTAGTAACACCAGGTGTATCATCTAGCATACAAATAGTTTTCACAAATCAATTATTTTTACTACAAAATATCATTCTTTTATCTTAGAAGGTCTCTTCATTCCCAAACGATAAATCAAGAAAAAAAGTATTAAAAATAATTTAATTTTTCTTAACCAACAATAGGGATATCTCCCTAAAGAAATTAGCATATTTATTTATAGCCAAAACATTATTATCACGCTCAAAAATGCACAGCTCTTGAATTAAAGAAGTAAGTATTCAAATTATATAACCTTCAACAAAAATTTTTTAATAAAAAAGAAAAGATAACGGAGAAATAAAACAAAAGAAGTAGATGAAAGCTGGGAAAAGAGACCAAAATTTAAATACAAAATACATGTAACAGAAAAATTAAACAAAACATAAATGCTAATATGGAAATAAATACTTAAATCATTACAAATGGCTTACGTATTACATTACAAATTCCACATAGAATAAATATTTTCAATAAAAATGCATGAAAGAATAATAATATATATCAATGCAAAAAGAAAATTGCTTAAATCAAATCGAACTCAAACTCATTATTATGAGTACGTTTATAGAAGCATATAAAATAAAACTCCGAAGGGCTTTTCTCCATTTTTTTCAAAGAATTCTGAAGAATAAAAGTATTATATTTAGAAATATGGCTTGGGAAATAATGACTGCAGTGGAAGAATTTTCAAACTATCAATACGCAATCAATTTTATCTACAAATATGATAGAAATCCTGAAACAAAAACAAAAAGATATTAATAATTAAATAAACATATTAACAGGAAATAAATGGAATTGGAAGGATATTTCTGAACACAAGAGTCGCTAAGAGTAAGTAAATAAAGATGTGTTAAGAATACATCAGAAATATACAAACAAACCAAAATGCTGCTTTTGAAAATGTCTTGTAATACCTGATATATCCATTACATGAAATATTTGGTTGAAATGGAATCTGTTACGAAGAAAACGTCGTAATGTAAAATAACGTCGTTAAAGTCAGAAATTCCATAAATATATATTTCAAAAATAGAATTCTATGTGAAATTGAATACTTTTAACATAGTAATTTCAAAAACCCAAAGAATGGTAAATTATAGTAAAATTGATTTGTCTAATACATATATTTCCCGTTTCTTAACTATTTTATTCATTTATCTAAGAAAATATTTTTTTTAGATATGCATCAATAGTTTTTACCACAGTGTATTGAATACATAAAATATGGAAGCAAACAAGCATTATGAACATAATTGTAATGTCATATTATCTTTTGAGTATGAATTGCATCTATAAATTTTCCAGAGAACAGAAGCATAAATGTCACTTTTTAAATAAATTATCATAATTCATTTCTGAGATGCAATAAATTTTTAGACACTTAACAATCATATGCAATAAAGTAAATTACCTTTATAATAGCTGGAAATCCAAAACTGCGAACATTTGTATTATCAATATTATATTTTGTATGAATACGTTTCTACATAATAAAATAAATATATATTTGTATAACAAGTCTCAAAATGACAGGATAAATAATTCTCATTACTAGATGAGTTATCCACAAATAAAATAAAATATTATATAAATTCTTACTTTCAAAAAAAGAGTAAAAATAAAATGTTACCAGAATCTTATGTGCACTATCTGAAAAGTCTAGATATTTTTTGTTGGATGTGTAACGTTTTTCCTTACATGGTTAATGGTATCCAGACCAGATGTAACGCCTTCCATATCCTACATAGCTAAGTGTGTACGGATCTCCAGATGTGTATCCTTTTCACTAGGAGAGTCATTGCATCTGGTCAATTGTTACTATATCTAGGTGTGGGAAAATAGATGTATCCCGTAGTTTCAAATAGTTCCATCATGTCTTCAAGGGAAAGGAATGTCAGAACATCCAGATGCTAAACTCTTTTTTTTATGAAGGTTTTCCTTAAGTCATCAAGAACCGATCAATCATCATTGCCATTAAGTGCCAAATTTAGGTGCACTTCAGAAAACGCTAGCTGCAAATTGATTGTAATTGACATGTGCTCAAGGGGTGATCGGCCACAAAGATGGTCCCATAATAGACACTTCCTCGTCCTCAGAAAAATTCAAGTTCACCTATGAGAAACCAGAGGCAATTATCTGAAGAAAATAAGATGCCTTTTTTTCAGAAAGAAGAAAACGGCTTTCACTTGGAATTCGGAGAGACTTCGGAGTCCGGAAAGGCTGTTCCAGATTTTTTTGAGAATCGCTGTATGATTCGGGCTTCTGTGTTAGGGTTCACTCGATAAAGATCGGTGGACTTTTGGAGTGATCCTGAAGTAGCCGTTTAAAGCTAACAACCTGTTAGCGGTTTTTTGGTGACTTGTTCTCCAATTTGATGGAGGAACTATTTCGTGAATGACCTGTTGTGTGAATTTTGTAAATAATGTTAACTTAGATAGAAGAAGTTTGTTGTAAATATGTAAAGCTGTAAAAAAAGAATTATTTTGTTACGCCACTCTCTTATTTGGTCGGTCTTGGCCAAGATTTTACACGTGTAAATAGAGCAGAATGTGGCAATGAAAGTGCTTGCGCATAGAAATTAATCTGTAAATCATTAAAAATGACTAATCCCTTCAAAATATTGCCGTATTTTCGCCAATCATCACCTCACTGTAAATAGAGCAGAATGTGGCAATGAAAGTGCTTGCGCATAGAAATTAATCTGTAAAACATTAGAAATGACTAATCCCTTCAAAATATTGCCGTATTTTCGCCAATCATCACCTCACTGTAAATAGAGCAGAATGTGGCAATGAAAGTGCTTGCGCATAGAAATTAATCTGTAAATCATTAGAAATGACTAATCCCTTCAAAATATTGCCGTATTTTCGCCAATCATCACCTCACTACGAATTTAAAAGAGTTGGAGTAGGCGAGAAATTTCTCCACATTGAGCTATCAGGACAACTAGCTGAATATAGTAAAAAGAAATAATGGAAATTTCAGCAAAAATGAAATAATAGAAATTTTAGTAAAAATGAATAGTAATGGAGTGTTTTAATAGTAAAACTGAATACATTTCGTCTATTAAGTACATTTAAAAGGAAGAAGTCAGTTATTTGTTATTGCTGCAATGTATATATTTTCTTTATACTGATATGTCTGGGAATTGCGAATTTTGGTCAACTTAACAGTGCTCTTCGAAAACGGAAATGAAGCACAGCGATGAAATTATTTTAATATTTTTGCACTATTTCTGTCCGCACTTTTGAAATTAAAATACTGTGTAATAAATGACTGTTAATAATTAGGGAGTTTGTTTCTTAAACTACATTAAGAAAACAGTTTAATATTTTGATTATGTTCTTGGAAATGAATTTTAAACATCCACTTTCGATTTTATACATACATTTTTGCTGCTGAAATTTATTTGCTGAGTCATCTAAAAAAATATTTTAATCAAAATAAATATTATTTCGACATGCTATGTATCTCAGAGATGGTACAGCATTTTGAAGACAAATAAGCATATTTTATTTTGAAATTCGTGATAAATTTGACGACTTACTTTATTTAATTTTTAAAAATTATGATAAGAGAATAATTCTTAAAATATAAATATTAACTATAAATAGCAGACGATTTATTTTATAAATACTTTTAGCACAGGCCAAATTTCGTAGAAAATTTCAAAGTTTATTTAATAAGGTTTTTATAATTTGTATAGCCATAAATTGTTTTTATGAAATATATATATATATATATATATATATATATATATATATATATATATATATATATATATATATATATATTAATTTCCAGATAATGTCAAAATTTCTATAACAATGTTAATTTTTTATAATAATAACCAATAACCTTTCTGATAAATTCAAGGAAAACCTTCAAATTTTTAATTTGTTAAAGTTAAAGTAATAATTCCAAAGTGAGCATTAGAACAATCTAAAAGTAAAAATTATGTAAGCTGTTTCAAGTATGTCCTGTTTGATTAGTTTAGATTAGTTAAAAATTCAGTTTAATATTGAATATTTCTCTATGAAGGAAATTTGAAATATAAATGAACTAATTTAGATTCAAACAATTAATAATATTTTAGCTCAGCTATTGAGCATTAAATTAGACCAAATCTCTTAGAATTAAAAGAGGATATTTAAAGCAGAAGAATTGTTTAATGAAACTTTGAAAACAAACATCATCTTTAGAAATGAAATATACATGTTCTAGTCAGCGAAACAAAATCAATTCCACCTTTTCTCCATTAACAGAACTTTGAGACATTGTTCTTCCTCTCGAACAGAAGGATAAATGGACAAACAGCAATAACAAAAAGGAAACAAGATACGGAATCAATCCAGTTTTCATTCCCTTGTGAGCTCTACAGACTGATTGTCTTGTATTAAGTTGGTATTATTACGCGGCTATTATCTTACTTGACGAAAAGTTAGTTCTTGAGATCACTCCATTTGTATTATAATGTCTGTCTACACTATTTGTTTTTTCTTTTGGTCTATCAGTACACAAATAAATTTTCTGCTGTTAATCAGATTTTAAATGAATATATATGTAGTCGTTAAAAATGGGAAATCTTCGTAATTCTATTGTAAATACCAACTTATAACAAAATTGAGTTCAGAATGTCTGTCTGTAACGTTAAAAAGATAGCTAGACCGAAATATATGAAATTTGAGATTGAAGTATTCTGCAGGGAGAAAATGTGCACCTTGAAAATTTCTTACGCCGCCTAGCGCCGAATGAAGGGCGTTTCGGACCACGGGTTGCTATGGAAATCTGAATCAATGTGATGTCCCCTACCTCCCCTTAAAGTTTGTCTCAATATTTATGGGACACCCCGTATATATAGAAAGAGAATGATAGTTCGGACTATTTATCTTTATTGAATAGATATCAGTTTAAATCATGCGTTTAATGAATATTTTGAAATTTAGTGGCATTTGTGATTAAGTTTTAAATTTAGATATTAGCAATGATTAATTTTTTTTTAAAATCATGGCAATTATTCCGTTTTATGTTTTTTTCTACAAATATATATATATATATATATATATATATATATATATATATATATATATATATATATATATATATATATATATATATATATATATATATATATATATATATATATACAGGGTGTTGCCGAATTCAACCGGCAAACTCAGGGAGATGATAGTAGGCATCAAGAGGTGGGCAACATGGAGTGACAAACGACGTTTAGGGAGGAATTTAGGGAGTCGGAGAAATGTATGAAACTGTAAAAAATTAATAAAAAAAATAACAAATGGTGTTTCAAATATGAGTTTTTTTTAAGTGAAAGCACATTCTTAAAGGCTGTTTTTCATGTAAGTAACATTCCGATTTGCTGAACCAGGGGGTTGTAAATTATTGAAAATGAAAAAGTAGTTTAGAACCCTTATCTTCAAAAATATTTAAACTTTAAGAAAAATAAAATCGTGGAAATATGAAGAATTTTATACACTTTAATTTGATATAAGTCTGTAATGTGAAAACTGATTAGGTTTTAAGATATTCAAGAAAAACTGAAATGTTTGCCGGGAAACATCGCTGCAACATCGGCACCGATGTTTATAGAGGGTGTTGCCAAATTCGAAAGGTAAATTTAGAGAAGTGACAGTAGGCATTAAGGAGATGAATAATTATCATAAAACATAGGGTGGCAGGAGACATCTATTCTGTGAATCTCGCAAAAACAGACATCGAAGAGACAATTAGCTGGAGAAGAGAATGGCCCTGTGAATGTGAGTATTTTGAATAATGTAGTCGAGAAGAAGAAGTTTTCTCGTATGTAAATTTTCCATGAGTTCGAGGAATATAAAAATGGCAAGCATTGCAGAATTGATGGTTCGAGGAGTATAAAAGTAGCTTGTATACAGCTTGTCGTAAACAACACGTCAGATTTCACGAATGACGAATATGCTCGAGCGGAATGTAATGGATGCCTAGCACAAAGAATATACCAATAGCAATATCCAAGTAGGCGTTTTCCACACCACAGCACCTTTGCAAATATTGATCGACGGTTGTTGAAGACAGGATCCATCAAAATAACGAGGCCACATGCAGGGTAAGAATGCACACCTGAAACAGAAAACCGAGTTTTGTAGCGCTTTGGCGATACCCCATCGACAAGCATGCGATCAATTGCAGCTGAATTCGGTTTTCGGCACGCTGGATGCTTGGTGTCACACAGGAAGATGCACTCTTTCCTGCAAGCATTTTATTCTCATATTTTATCTCAGGCCTGTTGATTGGCCACCACTTTCCCCGTACCTCCATCCCTGGGATTTCTTTTTTCTGAGCCACACGAAATCTCTTGTTTATCAGACACCTTTGTATACAGTGGAAGATCTTGTAGCACGGATCGTCGTCGCTGCTGGAGAAATCGCAAGAACATTTCGTATGCTTGAGCGCTTCCGGTGGCCTTATTTTTATATTTCAGATAAATATTTTTTTTCATTTAGCAAGAAAATTTGGCTTAGTCATTAATCCACTTTTAATCACTTCCTGTGGCAAATATAATTTTAATTTTTTTCTGAGAATTCGACATTCCGGCCTTTGATAATAGATGACTGTAGACTGATTTCATTAACCCCGTCTCCTAAAAAGTTTATGAATTCATCTAAATGAACGCATAACCATTCCTGCAGGATTAACGTCATCATCTACTAATTCGAAAGATTAATTAAAGTTAATTATAATATTGTTGAAGCAATGTATATCCTGGATCTTATCTTAACGTTCTTTCAAGTTGAGAACAATGTTATTTCTTCTTTGCCTTTCAATCGCATTTTTCGAGTAAAAGCTTCCGCCTTTCTGAAAAACACATTAAACGCTTCTCTAAAAGTTTCTATTATTTCTAAATACTATAAAACAAAAATTAAAATTTCGAATACAATTTCCATTAAATAGCTGTTAAAAATATTTTTAAAAATTAAGAAATTCTAATATTTGCTAATATTTGTTTGGTATTATTTAACAGACAATGCGTGGTAATCAGAAAATCTGTTACTAAGTTTATTTGTGTTTCATTTTGATGTATGTTTAAAAGTGCTTTTGTTCAATTTTTGAATTAGTAAATTAAGCAATTAAAGTTGGGGGTCTCTAAAATTTCTATTTAATACAAATAGAAGATTTTCATATATTATCAAAATATAATTTTATTATCTTCGTTAAATTTACAATTTAAGAACCAAAAGCGAAAAATTAATAAATAAAAAAAAAATATTTTACTGAACGTTTCTGTCAACAACTTTGGCATTACTTTCAAATGGAATTACATTGTTTCGGGTATATTTCCTACAAACGCATTAAAAAGATTTTTCAATGTCTCTCAGGTGTCAAATTAAAACATTTGTATCAATTTAATATAAAGTGTTAGAATAGGCTAGAATAAAATTATATAAAAAGTCAAATAAAAGATGAAAAATATTTTCTGGTGTCTTTTTTAAAGAATATTAATTAAAAAACTGTGCATTTGCTGACACAAGAAAAAAAGTGATGCATGCATGGCTGACTACTTAAATGTTTGAATTCGCAAAGAGTCTCCTTTATTAAGATAAAATACAAAATTGAAATTTGCAAAGCAGTCGATACTTTCAATTATTTTTTAAGGAAAAGATTCCGAGCAGGAATTAATGTGATGGAAAAGACAATACAACCGTACAATACAAGTTGAAAAAAAATATATACGGATGTAGAAATTAAATTAATAGGAAAATCGAAAAGAAAGTGTCGAATGATAACTTTAAGCGTACAATTAATTTCGAAATGTTTTGGAATTTGAAATATGCATTTTGGTAATGTTTTAACTCCAGAAACAAAGCTTAAAGACTACATATGTTTTAAACAATTAACGAAGCATAACTCTTACTATGAAATAGTTTCATTAAGGAGAACTGCACTTGTAAATGAGAACTGAACGAAATGATATAGTTCAATGTCTTGAAGTGTTTAACAATAGAATGTCAATTGTTGAATATTTATATATTTTCATTTTGCTTATAATAATAGAGAGTCCCTGTAAACTCTAATAGTACTGTTTTTTTTAAACCGATTATATTCACATATGGATTTAGCTCTATTATTCTTTGTGAAATACTATATGCTTCACACAAGAATCGGATTTTTGTTTTAATTTTAAATAAGTTACAAATTTCCAACACTTTTTATTGGCATTGTTAGTCTTATAATAAGGTAAGATAGATTTAGGGATATATTTATTAAATATTAAAAATATTGCTATTTAAATGATTACCTTGTTAGGGAAAAAATGCAAAAATTATGCCATATCTGTGTTGCGACTTATGGAACTTTATAAGTCCGTTGACATTTATCTGTCAGCGATTGAAGCCGAGTGAGTGTCTATTGTTTTTTCAGTAGCATCAACTAGGGGAAAGAGTACGACCTAGCTACTTCATGCGTCACATTCGCTTGCACAACCCCTTTTTACTGGTAGGCGCATTCACACACTTCACAGAACACAGAAAAAGAACAACCATGCCAGAACCGGGACTCGGATCCGGGAAGCCCAGATCACGGGGAAGAAGCTCTACCCCAATATCAGGAAGCCGGCATGCCATATCTCTATCAGGGAAAGATCTAGGTATTCTATTAAGAAATTGCATGCGAACTTATGCCCAGTCGGGTGACTATATAAACAGATATGTATACACCAGGAATAATTCTCTCTTTGGAGAACTGATCGTATTGCAAGTCAGTGCGCCGGCGCTATTATGATGCGGTTGTTATTTAAATAGAATTTCCGAGTGTTGTTAATTTCTACGAGGGCTGTTGATTGCGTATACTTTGGATAGAATTTTATTAATATGATTTGTGTTTTCCAGTGCATTGAAACGATAATTCTCATTATTCAAAGTGCTGAACCTCTTTCTCCTTGAAAACATTAGTCGAGTCTCTTAATAATAGCCCTTAAGTAATGACATTATATTAGACATTAACCAAAAATATTTAAGCATATCTTAAAGTAATTAGTCAGTGCGAATTTGAATGTGGAAGCTTTGGGGGGGGGGACATCATTCAAATCAGGAACAATGGGATCTAACTCAGTGAAAAAAAGATTAAATTTAACTCACACCTTCATTGCTCTAGAAAATTCATACCAACTCTCTGTAAGTAGTATTCTTATTTTACCTTGAACTTTATATACAATTTATTTCCAATCATTTTTATCATTTGATTTATTTCCGTTTTAATCCTACGTATTCCATTCTGCATCCTAATATATTTCTATCCAACACATATGGTATTGTTTTTCCACCTTTATTTCTATAGAAAAAAAAAATTGCCTTGTTTTATATTTTATTCATATTCTCTTTACCATTTTCATTATTCTGATATTTA
The DNA here is from genome assembly GCF_947563725.1 of Argiope bruennichi. Lineage (NCBI taxonomy): Eukaryota > Metazoa > Arthropoda > Arachnida > Araneae > Araneidae > Argiope > Argiope bruennichi. Next base: position 55,616,176 of record NC_079159.1, on the reverse strand, counting down.
AAAATTGTGCATTTATTTATGTTATAGTTGTTTATTTCATATAAGCATATATTTCGTAATATATTTTTAATTCATTTACATGGCTCTCTAAAAAAATCAAAACATATATGCATTTTCTTCTTCTTCAGCTAGCCAAAGTAACATGAACTCTAAATGTGGAGGTACGGTGTAATGCAATGTTATCAAGATGTCGGATAAATGACGGTTGGAATATGATGGTAGTGTGCACTTTCACACTATCAAGAATACCAATCATGTTAAATCGTTAATTTAGAAGATATATAACTCTAAAAAGCAAATAAATAAATAAAAAAATAAAAATATACATAAATAAGCAATAGGGTTATCAGAAAAAAAAATACTTCATTTCTTTGTTTCGGTTATCATATTTGTATATCAAGGAACACACTAAAAAGTAGTTTTTAACCTAGTTAATCTCTATTGACGAATCTAAGATATAATATAAAGATGTCAAGATATATTCGAATCTTATTTTTCTATTATTGCGTTAATTCATAACATAAATTAGTGCATTAAATTTTCCTGGAAATAGAAAAATAAGCAGACATATATGTTTAACACAAGATCATTGCCTTAACTCTTTAAATCATATAAAACTTGCAATATGTAATATTTAAATATTAAAATATCTGCCATTTATTAATTTTTTAGATAGATAGATACGCATCTTAAGACAATCCCTAAATCATTTTCAAATCTTAAGGTTTGTTAATATATTTGAAAAATTACGTAAAATTGAAATATTTTGAAATTTTTTTTCTTAAAATAGATTGAAAACCCATCAATAAAACCAAAATATGTCAATTAAATATGTAAAGCATTTAAAAAATAAATTGAAAAAGAAATATGTTTCTTTAATGAAGAAATGTGTAAAAAAAAAAAAGGTAATTAAATGATTTGCTTAAAATTTTGGAGATAACTAAATAAATATATTTCCTAGTTCCTGCATTAAAAAAAGAAGCCATCCATCTACCTAACTCTTCTACTTTAATATATTAGAGTTGATAATAAAATGAAATTTTCAATTTTTTGGCATTGTGAAGAATTAAATCAACTATAGAATATTTTTAAATGAGCAGAATTTAATTTTTTTTTAGATAGGCAACTGCAGAACATATAGTGAAATTATTATAATTTTGAAAAAACATATATGCATTGAATTTAATTTACAATAATTTTCATAAGGAAATTAGGTCAAAATTTGAATTTCAGAAAATCACATTTTAAGATATCAAATAGCATAAAATAAGTATTACGCAAATATAAAAATAAATGCAACTTATCAGAAAAAAAAAATCTAGAAAAAAGTTTCTCAATTGTATGAAGATTATTCAAAAATTAAGAATATATAAAAAAAAAATAGCTATTTAATATTTTTGCAAAATTTCGACTTTTTGACGTAGTCTCTTACATTTAAAAATGAAACTAAACTGTCAATTTCAGATAAATATACAAATTTTATTTCATTAACGAATTTAATGGTCTAAAATTACGTTGCGTCTATTGAAAAAGGGATACAAAACAGGATATCGATTATTCTTTTATATGAATATACAACGAAATGGTCACAAGATAAATATTTTAATCAGCTATGTTGAAATATCAACAAGGAAAAGAGCGATGTAATGGCTTCCACTATCTTACATCTAGATTATTAGTTCGTAGAACTCATCAGGGAATAAAAACAAGTAAACAATCGAATTAATTTTGTGTTCTGTTCCGTATTTCGTTGTTATTGCTTGTGCATTTATGCTACCACTCAGAAAAAAGCATATGTAACAAAAGAACAAATATTTCGTTAGAGAAGAAATAGTTTTGTCGTTGTCACATGATGTGCAGTTCAATATAATGACAACCACTTTTTTAAAAGTACATTGGGATATAGTGCATAGTTTTAAATATTTTCTTTTAAAAATTTCTGACTTATTTACTTATTATTTTGTTTGTAAGACAACTGAAAATGAGTTTCAAGTTTTATTTTATAATGACATATGTCTGATTTACTATCCTGGGATATAGTTTTCAGTTATCGATTTCATTTTTCAATCAAATGTAAATGATATTGAAATATTTGTAGTTTTCATTTCATATTGTAAAGAATGAGTATCAATATTTTTTAAAAATTTGAAACTGCGTATTATTATTATTATGGTAAAAAAAAATGTTGATAAATATAGTGAAGTAAGGTATATTAAAACTATATTAATATTTAAATATTTTTTTGAATTTGATCCGTTTCTATCCGTTTGTCTCTACAAAACAAGTTATTATACAAACAATATATTAAATTATTTGGCTTGTAGAGCTCTAACACAAGCACGCACACACAAACAGACAATCATTGTTATTATAAGTAAGGATAGATTAAATCAACAAAACTTGTTAATAATGTTTTAAAATCTCTTAGATTGTCAAAACATAGGTATTTTTTTTATTTATTATCATATATAAAAATTCCGTTACTTGAAAGAATGCTAGACTATGAAATTGGGTATAAGAAAATTTAATATGTTTCAGGTACAAAATATTTTTCTTAATATCTAATCAGTATATGTATTTCGGATAAAATTCATAGAAATAAAATGTTTTCAATCAAAACCCATGTTGCATTAAATATTAATATTCGGTACATTTTTAATAAATAAGTTTTAATATTTTTTTAAAAAATTACATCAATAATTTTAAAGGCGTTTTATTACCTTATCGATATTATGTTTCAAAATTTAAAAAAAAAATAGTTTTAAAATTCACTCAGTAAATAAAAACAATGCAAATCAATAGTTCAAAATTTAATTATAGAATTTATAGTTATTGCAAATGATTATTTTTGTAAAAGCAAATGTATTCACTGGAGAAAACTTACATTCTTATGAATGGCAATACACCCTTCTGTAGAATGAGATTGAATCAACTAATAGAAATATCAAACGAATTTAATAACGTTTTTATAATCATAGCAAGCTATGTAAAATTACAGCACTTTCACGCATTGTCACCACATATCTCTAAACGGAAATAGCTTTTAGAAATAAGTTCATTTTAAATGAAATATCTTTTGAAAAACATTCATCTAATGTATTAAGACATAAAGTTGGTAATAAAAGCCCTTCATCAAACTATAAAAGCATCATAGAACTATGTAAATAATTTAATTTAAAATTTATTACTCATGATCAGAGTGAAAATATTAAGCTATTTTCTCCGTAATACAAATAGCAGATTCGTAAATTAATGCCAAAGCCTCACCATAAATGTAATTTTACTTTTAAATTCATTCTCGCATTTGCTTCGGAATTAATCACTTAATGAGATAATATTTTAAAGGTTGAATGTTTTCTCAATAAAATTTATTTAAACGTTACTTCTAAAGTAGGGAAACAATGGAAACGACTCTCGTTTTTGAGTGCCCTTTTCAGAAGATGTTTTTTTTTTTTCTAATACATGTTTTGCTGTTCTTATTGTTTCAATTCATACATTAAAATACTTATTCGAAGAGATCGATGTGGAAGAATACTGCCATTTTTAATTTTGTGAATTAGTATTGATGAAATAAGTGGTATCACAAAATTAAGTTTTTAGTATCATTACCCAATTGTTTGATTTTTAAAAAGATATATTCATGAATTGGAAAGCTTTTCAGACACGATCATTTGCATGTGTAAAAAAATGAATCTTGCATTGTTTTAAAGAAATTAACTGGAGAACTGTCTGCACATAGAAAAAATGATGATTTCCTAATTATTCGTTTGAATAGAAAAACCTTTTTTTTGTAATTGGCATTGATCGGAATTTAATTTGTCAATTAATTTTCAGAAAGTACTATTCATGCAATTTTTCATTTTTAAATTATCCAGACTTTAAAACGGAGACAAAAATAACAACTCTTTCTCATTACCCAAATATTGCTAAATATAAAAGTAATAAGTTTTTAAATATACAAATATAATCATATGGAAATTTTATTTCATACGATAATACGATGCAGAGATATTAAAATTTTGAAATAATCTGACAGCTAAGCAAAGTAATATAATTACACAAACGTCATACATAATACCTTTAATGTAAATTTGTACTCTAAAATTCTCATTATTTTTGTACTTTTTCTAAGCTGAATGCTTAATTTAAACTTTAGATTTAAGTTCAGGATTTTTAAATTGAGCTCTAGAATTAAAAAATAATCGTCTAAAAAATTAGTTTTCATTTCAAAAAAATATTAATTATATTACTTTAATTTATATTCTACATTAAAAAACAGGATCTCATAATTCTCAAACATATGTAATGAAATAAAAATTATTAAGTGATTTTTAAAATTATCGTTTAATAATGTATTTTTATAATTCCACAAATATTTCATAATAATTTTTTAGCAAACAGATATATTAAATTACTTATCATCTCTCTATTAAATTACTTATGTACCTAGTAAGACTTTTAGGTACATAATTTTCCAGTGAGCTCAAATTATCCATTAAGAAACCTTGTTGATTTATCCACAAATAAATTGTAATCGGAAGGAGCTAAATTTATGCGTTTGAATTCAATGTGAATGCATGATTTTACTCTCTGGAGATTCTAAGAATTTTTCCTAAATTTGTCGGGTCAAAATTTATATTCTCTAATATTTTGCTGCTCTGTAAATCAAGTGAAAAAAAAACGCTGACCTGAACTTAAACTGACAAACATCATCTAGGAGTGAAATAATGTCCGAAATGACTTTCTGTTCCGAAATATATATATATATATATATAGTACATTTGAGATGATCTCTTCTGGCTGCATTCCAGAAGGAAAGTCTTCACCATTTCAGAGTTGAAAAGTATGAAAGTAAGAATTAAGTTGATGTAAAGAAAGTTGGGAAAAAATAAATTTAATTGCACCTCCTCTTTCTCGATTTGAATATTAGTAATGAAGGATCAAAAGGACAATCAATGCACCAATTAATTTAACAGGGGGTAAAATCAAAGTGGATCTCAAATGTTATCCTTTTCTGAAAATAATATCTAATAGTACTGTGAAAATACTTTTTAATCACAAACACTATAACAAATCAATATAAATGATGATCAAATTGATATACTATACAAAAAAATTTAAAGAAGAAACAATAAAACTAAAAAGACTAAGTAAAAAGCAATTGGGAAATTTCGAATAGTTGAATGTATTTGATAAAAATACAATTTAAAAAAGTTTTTAGGACTTAACTTCAATTAAACATTCATTACAAATGACTAATTCTAACTTGTAATGGTCTAGAATACAAATTAATTACACTATTTAGCTAAAGACAATAGAACTCATCCGAGAAAATTTAATTCATTTTTATTTTAAGAATAATTTGGAATAGAAAATATTTAAATTTACTAAAAAAAGAGCAATGAATAAAACTGTAGAAAAATTCCAATAAATGTTAAATCAATATTAGTAATGACATACTTTAAAATTCAGAAATTCAAGGGTCAAATTACATTTATTATTATAGTATTGTAATTTAACATTCAAATAATATCAGCATGAAAATAATTTATCATTTTAGTAGCAATTTCAGAATTATATATATATATATATATATATATATATATATATATATATATATATATATATATATATATATTTAAAATTCCTTACTACTAATTCAAATGAATATTTTTGCTATAAATTTGGTTGTAGATTCGATAAAATTTAATACTCTTAAATGTATATGAATTTGAATTTTATGAATGTATATGAATTTGAATTTTATGAATGTATATGAATTTGAATTTTAATGTTAATACAACATTTTCACTTTTATGTATTGTGAAAAAAGAGAACATAATACTAACTCATTATGGATATAGCATTCACTCATTTTATATATTTTACGTAAATAAACTACATTCCTGAATGACTATTATATTCATAGTTTCATCACGTACATAACAAAAACAAACAATAAAGTAAAAACGTGCATAAGCAAATGCAAGTAAATTGAACATTCTATATTAAATCAGAAAAAAAAAATCTTAGCATTTTCAGGACTTGATAAAAGGTCTAAAATGAAGGAAAAAAATTAATTCTGATTTACATATGTATTTTAATTGTTATCATAAACAAAATTCTAAATGTCTTCTAAAGTACTAAAGATACAAACTTAAATATTAGACTCAACCTATAGAATGATAAAAGCAATGAAATAAGCTAATAAATTGATATTTCGACCAATTTTTGACTAACGTGTCACTTTAATTGAATTTATATAAGAGCATCAATATACAAATCACAAACAACACATTATTATCTAGTTCAAAAATAAGTCAAGAATTCTTTTGAACATTTTGTAATTTTTATATAATGTATAAAAATATCCAACATTTAAAATCAACTTTTTGTATAAACGTCCCAGAAATGGAATACCAGTCAATATCTTCATTCGGAGCTGACATATATGCACTTTTACGAAGGGTGTACAATTTGCATTCTTCAGGAAGACAAATTTCGATCGCAGTCGTGAAAAGAGTCTGTGAGGTTAGTTAAGAAGTATTGTTGTAACCACGGCTTATTAATTTAAAAGGAGCAGAAGTTGTACGGCATATGATAGCAGCTTATTTATCTTTCCTAATGATATTGCCTGCTTCCATACTGGCTCAATTCAATTATTTATCAGTAGAACAGTTCGCTCCTATCTCAAATTAAATGTGACTCGCGATTCGTTTGGTAGTTTTTAATGGAAGACGATAGGAAAAAATAATGCAAAACAACAAATGGACTGCAACGATGCTGCTGTGAAATACAAGAAATAAAAATAAATAAATATTTGTTTAGGAAAGGAATTTATTACGTTTGATGTTGGAAATTCTTAATTAAGGAAATACCGTAAATTGAAGAGTGATACAATCCTATCCTGCAATGAAATGTCTTGAATTTTTTTGTATACCTATAACAATTTCAGCTTATTCATTTGTCGAGTTTTAATATCATAACAATTTTTTTTAATTCTCAGAATCAACAAAAATATTATAAACTGAAATTACTTTGTTTTAAGCAGTACGAGCAAAAAATTTATAATTATTTTCGGTATTTTTTTAAAGAATAGATTTATTTTTAATTTAGAAAGTAAATAAACTGATATCCTTATTTATTAATGTGATGAAATCACATTTATTTTTTCGTATACAAAGATATATACAGGGTTCTGTATATACAGAAAAATCCGGACAGGCAATTTTTAATATAACTTGATTAAAAATAAATAAATTAACAAAATATAACAATAATAATAAGAATAGACTTTTAATAATATATAAATTTAATTTGTTTCAAAGTGGCCTTTTTCTGCAGCGATGCAGAGGCGCAAACGAATTTTCAGCAATGGGTCTCAAGTCTTCTATCTTTCATCTATCCCATTCCTGCCGAAACCATTGTTTTAGAGTGTCTAAACTTTTATGTCGTTTAGTGCAAGCCCTAGACACCAAAATGGACCACGCACTCTAATCCATAGGATTGAGATTCGACGAGTATTGTGTCCATTCTCCAGATGATACCACTTCTGAAAAATGCGCCTTGCACCACTCTTCTGTATTATGAGCCTTGTGTACTGGTGCGGAGTCTTGTTGAAACTCTCACTTTACATTGCCGAACTGCGTTTTCGCCAATGGAAATACAACAGCTTCTAAAATGTCACATTGGTACATTTTTGATTTACTTTAACGCCCTCATTCGCAAACATTTTTGCTGCTTGCGCAAATTCCTTCCCATGCCCATGACCGACTTCGGATTTTTGCGATGTTCAACAATTGCTGAAGTGCTTGGATCGTCTAAAGGCTAGATCTTGTAGTTCTACGAGTTATGAGCTTTTAAACATTAAAAACCTCTCATTAGTACAAAGGAATCTATCACATCGCTGACTTGCGGCTTGTCTCAAAAGTTTTCGTCGTCTTTGGAGTCTCACGAGTTTGTTTCCTTCAGTGAGAAGCTAAACTTTTTGGAACTTGTAAGGCTTTAGTTCAAACCCTGTTTTTGACATTCGTTGCACTGATCGATCCTTTATTCCCAGTTCACGAGCGATCTTTCTCATGGAAACCCTCAAATTTCTTTGGACTCGCTTTTTGATAACCTTACTCTATTGAAATTTTCACCATATGTTGTGTGTTTTTTTTTCACTTCCTGCACTTTGACCATCATTTACAAGCTCTTTGAAACGATAGATTGCATCAGACACTGTTTACCGAGGCATATTATGCAAATAAACGACTTCATACTGTCGTTTTCCTTGTTTAAACAACTTTGAAATAACATATCTTTTGTTTGGCATTGTTAAAATGCCCCAAAACAATATGTAAACTAAAAGATACATTATAAAATGCGTTATGATTGAAGTGGTAGACAGAAAAAAGTGAACCAAAATAAAAAAGAAATTAATTAACTTTTATTCTATAATATAATAACTTTGTCCAAGGATTTTTGCCGCATCCTGTAAAAAACAATATAAAGAAAAATTCAGCAATTATATGAGAGAAAAAAAATGACCTTTTTTTTATCAGTTTGTGTGATTTCCGAGGGCATTTTAAACATACAGGTCAAGTACTTCTTCCTGTGTACAGCCGACCACCCACCACCACTGAACGAAGCAGTATCGACAGGATTTGTTGTGGATTTGTGTCAGGATTTAGCATTATCCATCCTTACATTGATCGATTTGTCAAACTGACATTCTCTTCTCAATATTCAGATTTTTCCTTAATTCTGAGATTTCTATGCATCCCTTTAAATAGTGGCAAACAGTACCGATTCCTCCACAAACGCATCTATTTTCTTGCATTCTTCGAAATCTTAGGAAATCTGCCATGTCTTGATATAATTTGGATTATCAGTGGATGGTATCTTCTTATTTTTATTTCTTGATTAGGAATAAAGTCGTAAATTACTCTTCCCTTTTTCGACATATACCATCTGTCAAAATACTGTAGCTTTATTTCTTTTCTTATTTCCCATTTTAAGACACCGTTTGATTTGGGGCCAATTATATCAACACTCTCTTTCTGTGACGCTAACTTTGCATGTTGATCCGCCTTTTCATTACCGTATATCCCAATATGGGCCTAAACCCAATTCAACTCTATCCACTTGTTAATTTTTACACTTTTCATCTTTTCATTTATCGTCCATATTTCCCTATTACAATTGTGATAAGATTGTATGGTTTGTAAGACTGAGAGAGAATCTGAAAAAAAACTGAGTACTTCTGTCCGTCCTCCACCCTTTCACAATATTCAATGGCCGTCTTTAAAGCTTGCACTTCTGCCTGGAAACTTGTGGCATGGTTCGATAATTTCACAAGATCTCTTTTCTATAGTAGTACACTACTATTGCAGCTCCTACTATATTTTATTTTATTTTCATTTTTGAACTATCTGTAAAATTTCTATTCCATCCATATCTGGGGTTTTCATTCGAAAACAACCATTAATAAACCATTCTGCAGGATATTGCTTAAACTTGTCAAAATATATCTAATAATCTTTATTGCTGAAGCATTTGTTCCCTATTTTAACTTTATTACTAGTAGTTCTTATTTGAAATTTAGTGAATATTTCCTATGTTCTGAGATCCATTGGTAAAATTCCCTTATCACTTGAAGGGCTTCGGTAGAAATGGTTCTATATGCCCCAGACATAATGTTGATAGGGCGCCTTTCGATTGCATTTAATGCTTCTTTGAGTTTCTTTAGATTTAGCCTATGTCCCTAAGCTCCATGCCCAAAAGGAACAAATGGCTCAATGGCCCCAGTGTAGATTCCTCTTAGATGGTATTTCCTTTTTCTATAAAATTTATCCGAAACTGTCACTAGTTTATATGTTAATACATCTGCTTTTTTAAACTTACTAAACCTACTTTTACCTTACTAAAATGCGACGTAAATGTTAATTTACTATCCGATGTAACTCCCAAGTATTTAATTTGATTAGACACATTTATATTGTTACTGCTCATTTTTATGTTGGGCGGATCTGTTAATTTTAAACGTTCTCCAAATGTAATAGGTATTTGAATTGTTTTCTTTTCATTAAACCCAGGTTTATGTATTTTGCCCCATTTTATTAGCCTATGGATTATTTATTTTCCTTTAATTTCCAGTTCATTTTTTGTTCTTCCAGAGATTATAAATAGCACATCATCGGCATACGCCTGTATAAAGCAGTTTTCTGGAAGATTGATCTTACATGCAGAATTCATAACCACTTTCCAGAATAACGGCCCGCTGCATGGGGCCTGTGGCACTCCTCTATCCACCATAAATTCCCAATTATTCTCTCCATCTTTGTAAATACATTGCCTTTCACTTAAGTAATCTTTACTCACTTCAAAAAGGTTTCTTGGACAATTCATTTTTATAAGGGGATATAAAATGCTTTTCCTCCATACTGAATCAAATGCTCCAGCTACATCCAAAGATATAATTTTTGTTTTTAGTTTTTGATTCATGGCACCTTTTATTTTACTCCATACCGTATTTTGTGCTGTTTCACAAGAGTGATTATATCTAAAACCATGTTGATCATGATGTAGTCTATTTTGTGCCATTAATAAGTGCTGCACTCTTTGAGCTATCAGTTTATCCAGGATTTTACTTACTGTTATTAGCAAACAAATTGGTCTATAGGAATTAGGGTCCTCTAAGTCTATATTAGTTTTAGGAATTAAAATCAGTTTTGCTACTGCTTCCACTGATTAGGGAACGCACCTAATTCTAAGCACTTGTTGTATAACTCTAAAAGTAAAAATGGATTATTTCTGTTAATTTCAGCAAGCATCTCCATTGGGACAGGTCAAGTATTAGTAAAAAAAATCAGCCTATAAATTCTGTTATATTGTTCTTGGTATATTAATATATTTTATAATTTTTTCAAAATACTTTCACTGTAGAAAAATTAATTATATTAGAACATGCATATCAGAATCTGTCCAGAAAATCTTTTGCACAAATATCCTCATCACTAAAATCACTTTCTGCTTCATTAAAAAGTTTCTGGAGCTCTGCTTCATAAGTGGATCAGAAGATTGGATGATATTTAGAGGATTAAGTTTTAGAGCCATCTGTCAAGCTTTGTATAATACTGGAGCACTAAAAGGGAGATGCGGTGTCTCAGACGTCGTCCAAAGAAATAGCTGAAATATTTAAAAAACCCTCTACTGAAACTGGCTGAGAAAGTGCAAGTATAGTGAAGGTCATGAGACATGAAGTTGCATGTTCAATTCATTCGATTCAGCTAAAAATAGAATAAGGGTGACCGAAAGTTCATCCTTAGTGGTTTCAGATACCACATCTTCCCAGTTAAGGGTTAAATTATGAAGTTTTTATTTTACCTGTACTTTACATTGTTCTACTAAAGTTGCATCATATATCAGGCTTAAAATAGATTTATTTATTTTTTCTTATAACTGAGAGAGAAAAAAATAATTTCAGTTCTTGAATTCATACGATAGGTTTAATTGAACAAGTCGTTCTCCAATAATTTTTAACAATTGTTTCTATATCAATATATGAAATTCACTATCATATTTAACAAAAGAATTCCATTATATTCCTGAAGATGTGTTCCCAATGTTTCTCTTTTAAATATTAAGGAGTACAACCAATTATTTTGAATATTAAAATAAGCTGAGGGAATATTCAGAATTTTAAAGTTAATTAGGATATAACTGATTGGGACTTTAAGAAGATTATGTATTTCCAATTGGCTTAGAAATATGAATACGTTACTCGGGAACAGATACGAATATGCATTATATTATATTACTATTCACCTTTGGCAACAAATTCGTATCCAGGAATATATATTGTATTTAATTTCAAATGATTGTCTTATGCATATTTTGTTTTATTTGTTTTATTTTTACTTTGAATAAACTTACTTACAGAAACCAGACATCATAAAAACGATAAAATTGCACATGTCCTGTACAACAATCTATTGGTATTATAATATATTCTTATTTTTATAGATATATTTCGTAAAACATAATAGGTTTGAAATTTCATTACAGCATGGAAATAAATTTTAGCTGTAAATATATTAGTATCATGAAAAAGATAATTTTTGAAATCTTAAAATTTGCCTATATTTTTTCGGTAATAATTATGGGTGTTATAATATAAATAATAGTAACACACACACACACACACACACACACACACACACACACACACACACACACACACACAGGGTTATTTTGAGACGGACCTCGTAATTTTGAACCGCGGTCAGATGATGAGCACAACACCTGAGCTGGCGCCGCCTTCTCCACACCATACCGCACCAGCAGGAGGACATCATTCATTTAGAGTTAATAAGCTAAATGCTGAGCCCAAATCATTTATTTGGTGTTAATAAGCTAAATGCTGATCACAGGTTGTTCAACCAAAAACATTTATTGGGGCCCATAATATCTAATTACTCCATTATTTCAGTATTTATTTTGTTAAAAACTATTTCCTTCAATCATAATAACCAGACATAGAATTTATTTTATTTTTATTATTTCATGGTTTTTAGTTTCCAATACATTTTCTAATTCACCATTAGAATATTTTATTACCCAATTCGCTATTAGAATATTTCATTACTCAATTCGTTCTTGTGATATTTCTTTCAATTTAATCTCAAATTTGACATCATGCACCGTCACGTTTAATAACAAAAAATCAACTTTTATTAATAATTAGTAATAAAATTCGGAAGCTATATCGTGTTGTATGTTAATTTTGGTGCCAATGAGTGTAAAGCTATTATAAAATTCGATTGTTACATGCTTGAAATACTTGCTTGTGACGTATAACAAATATAAAAAAAATCGCATCTATACATTTTAGACATTTTAACTAGTTCATTATTTTTTAATTTAATATCGAATTATAGTGTTTCAATTGTTTTTAAAATATTATATAATTTATATGTAATCCATCTATTTATTATACATTAAAAATATTTGATTTTAGTTAAATATTAATCTGACATTAAAACCTTTATTTTCATTCAACGGGTCATAAGAACAAACATTTCAGAGGCACATTTGTACTAGGGATACTGATTGGCAAAAAGCAGTACTAACTTCATTTAAATACTGAATATAATTTTTGATATATTTTATATATAATATTAGTCTTGTCGTTTTAATTTTAAATTTTAATCTAATTAAATCTTTTATGAAGAATGTTTCTATACGAGATATCAATATTTATTTTATTTTTGCAAATCTTAGACAGCGAATTATTTTGAAATTGAATAAGATATTTTTTTCTTTCCCCTACTGGTAAACTGAGAATGTTAATTAAAATTTCCATTTCGAAAAATGAAATTATTGTGAGAATTGATCTGCGGGATATTAACAAATATTCAATAAAACATTAAAAACAGAAACGCTGAAAAAAGAATCATAAAGTTTCTACTCGTAATAAGTTATTTTTTTACATATAAGGTTTGTTATTTTTTGCCTCCTCTTACCAAAAAAATTCTAATTAAAAAAAACCTGTCAATCTAACTAAAATAACCTTACCTTATATATAATGAAGTGTACGATGTATAAAAGGAATATGAGAAAAATAATATATTTTTATTATATCATAATTTTTTTTTTTGAGTTTTTCTGTGTACTGCGATCGTATTTATATAAAATCTCATATTTTCTTTGACCCAGCAAATTCAAAGAGAATTTGGAAAGTTTCCATAAGAATTTTTTTTGTGGTTCTCATCTTAGACTCTTAATATTAAGAATAAAACTGAAATTTTCTTCTTGGTTGGCGAAAACCCATGAATAAGTTTATCAGGATCGAATTTGTCGTCTTCTTTTACACTGTAAGATATTTATAGCTGCCTCCTTGACATATTTGGGATTTTTTCCTCTAAATATGGTATAAAATATCAAGAGACCTTTGCTATTTCCACCAAAAAAGTCAAACACGAGTTACATTTCAGTCGGACGCTTCATATTTTATATATTATACATGAAATAATATAATGCATTTTAAATTCAATTCTAAATAAACAGAAAAGAATATCACTCTATAATTTTGCGATATTTTAAAATATCATTTTCAGCGAAATAAAAAGCAGAAACTTTATAAATAATATTAGAGGAAACAGTGGAAATATATAAATAAGAAAATATCAGAAACTCAAATAAAAATGATATTTTTGAAACTGCATTAGCTTTTATTTTTGTTTCTAAATCATGCATTTTAAAATTTAGGAATTCTCTTATATATTACTGTGGAAGACCAATATCTCGCAAAAGCTGGTGTTCTGCTGTGAATGCCAACGTTCTCATACTCAGTCAGTGTGAATAAGAAATATTTACAAATATCATTATTTCTCACTTAATAAACAAGCATTGATATCACTCACGTCAATTTTTTAAGAAGAAATATTTTTTTTTAATAGGAACAAAAAGTTATTAAATAAATTCATGTTTTTAAAAGCTCTAAATTATTTTTTTTTTCAAATTATCTTTATGATGTATTTCGTGATTACTGTAAATAATGTATTTTCTTCGAAAATAGATACTTCCTGGAAAATGAATTTTCCATGAAAACAATTTTTTTTATCTCTTAGAAACGATAATAATTGACATACTGGGAAATAAAATTTTCTTTGTTTTTTTATATCAATACATTTTGTTCTTGAAATATTGAACTCTTTAATTTCTAATTCTAGCAGAAACTGATTGACTCTAACTAAAATGGGTTATTTTATATTTTCAGATAATATCGATATTCATCTTCACCGATCAGGCATATTCCATTTTAATCTCATTATATGATCTTTAAGAACTTTTAAATCTATTATTGCACCTAAGGCTTGAAATAAATTAACTGGCCTGGAGATAAATTAACTAGCAGATGCAACTATTGAAAATAAATAAAATGTGTTTCTTAGTTTATTGATTTTGATTTTAAAATTGCAATTAAAAAATTCACAACCATTGTTAGATAAAAATTTGAAAGCTAAATCAGTTCAGACGAATCCAAGATAGTCGACATTTGTATCAAAGTTTCAAATGTTAAAAACATCTAAAATTTTTTTCTATATTATATATAATGACTTATTCAAAAAACAAAAGATCTGATAATTCTTTAGAACTCCAATGATGCAGTATGACATATAACAATAATCTATAACTACGAACTATATTTTACCCTTATTATTGGAAAAGCTTAAATTAATAATGGATCTTATTCAGCATAAATAATTTCGAATTATTGATCTAACTATTTATCAACATATTTAGTAAACATATCTTCGGTTTCCAATATTACTTTTAACGAAAATTTAAGTTTCGGTAATTTATTTATAAAAAGCAATTTAAATGAAATATTTCATAAGAATGAGGTATTTCCTTATTTAGCTCACCTTATCATTTATCTGCATTATATCATAAACCAATCGACATTTACTGATACTTTTTTCTCTCTGAGAAAATAGAAAAAGATGTATCATAAGTAAAGGTAACTGGTAAGGGGAAAAGAAATGTGGAAATTATCAAGTTGAAAATTATTTATTTATATTTCAATAACTGGAAAAAGGCGAAATAAATTCCACAAGCCCCATTTCCAATTACCAGTCCAGTTTTGCTAATTATGTAATCAGTGGTTGTCTGTTCCTCATTACTCCCTATATCCGAAAGAAATCTGAAACGGTATATTCTGTGAGGAAGAAACCCTCGATAAAGCCTCTCAACACTAAGCATTGCACTGAATTTTCATTTGAAAGCCGAGGGCCAGCCTCTAATTTCTTGATATATCACAAAATAAATTCTTAGCATAAAGACAAGTCTCAATAAGTGGACGGAGTTGACCTCCATTAATGCCTCCATTTTAAGTTTACCATTCAAAATACTCTATCCTTTTGTGTACGAGTTTAATTTGAAATAGTATTTTCATTTTGTATGAAAAGATTTAGTTCATCAAAGCGAGTTGATATTCTTACGTTAATGTCATTAATATGGCTTCAGTTTATATTAACGTTCCGTTTTAAAGCAACACAAGGTCTACATTGGGACGGAACTCGTAATCTTTGAACCCCGGTCAGATGACGAGGATGACACTTGAGCTGCCATCCCTCTCTCCTAATATCCACACCACACCAGCGGGTGGACGTTTGTTTCAACGGTTTTAGAGTGCACTTGATTCGCTTATATGATGGTTCTTCCGTAGAATCGGGTTTCGAGCCTGAAACCTTACCACCGGGACCTCCCGTTCTTTGCCATTAATATGGCGAGAGAACAGCGGATTCCCAAAAGCGACCAATTTTCTTTCAAAATAGCGAGGAAATGGCTAATATCACGGGGAAAACAACCTTTCTTAAAAAAAGTTTTATGTTTAAATACAGTACATTTCCGAGTGTCTTCCTAATGTGGCGGAAGGACAGGCCGGATAACAAAAAAGCCGGATAGGCCGGAGATTTAGGAACATATTTCCTTGGCCACCAAAATGAAAAGATAAAGTTTTTATACCAAAACGTTGTTATAAGGCATATTTTCTCACTTCTTAATGAGTACTAAACCTTACATTCATCTCAATGTGATCGCAGCTGCAGCTCTGTGAAACATCGAAGCAATTGCCGGTAACGCTTCGAGTTAAAATAGAAGACTTTGTATTGATAGTTTATATATGCTAATATACTGCACTGTACGCTGCAAAGATTTATTAGAGAAAAAGTAAGTTAAAAGATATAAACTGTTTACATTTTATTTTAATTTCTGCAATCTTCACTGTGTACACTTAAAAAAAAAACATTAAGCATATCCCAAGAACAATTTGCAAATACTATATGCACTGTGCAGTTATAATCAGGAACAGCGTCAACAATTGAGGTCCGTTACACACTGACGAAACAATGAACAACGAGCAAAACGCTGCTCTTTTCCAGTCACAACTTGTATTTTGCGCATGACGTATAGGAGCATTGTAGTAAACGTCCGCTTCCAACGGTTTGGCAATGTTGCCAATGCAACGTCTTGCTTGCCTCATATAATTACGATAAAAGAAAAATAAGCCGGATAGTACGGTAGCCGTATAGTCGCGAACCAGATATTAGGAATTTACTGTATGTCCAAAAAATACAAAATAAGTTTAACTCATATTACTAAGCGCAATAAGAATGAAAATTCGATTTTAAGTTGATCATCTTAATAAAATAATTGAAAAAAATTCAAAGGTGAAACAGCATTTCTTAGAAAAATACCATTTGTGAAGTATATATAAGGAGTCCATGTTAATAAAATACTACATGATGAAAACTGTTACGCATACATTTGAAGGCAAAAAGAAAGCATTATTTTGGAATAAATATGTGTATTTTGACATTTGGCAAATGGAACAGAAAACTCACACATAAAAAAATAAGAAGCTTATTTTTAAGCGTTGAGAATAAAAATAAATGGGATTAAATAAAAATGCACTTTCCTCTCCCCCCCCACCCATTCCTATAGAAGAGCTCCCTACAAATAAAAAAAAATAAAATAAGAGCTCAAAGCAATTCCAATTTCATGAAATACCGTAACTCCTTTCCAGCACAAAGTGGTTCACCAGATATCAAACTACCGAATTTAAGCCGCTTCAAGCCTTTTTTAAGCCGATTGTTTTAAAGATTTTTCAGCAAGGGGTGTGAACTTCAATGTTGAGAAAATAGTAGGGTTTATTTTTAGGTACATAAACCTGAGTTTGAGTGTTTTTGCTGGTTTAAAGTTCCGTTGCTAGTATGCTTCTCTACTAGGATAAATGCCGATCGGTTTTTTTCTCGATGTATTTCCGAATAAAAGGCATTTTTTTAGAATAATTGCTACTACAACGTTTATACAAAAATTCTTTTCAATTGTCACTTTTAGGCTGGGACTATCGAAAAAGTATCATGTGATAAAATATAAATTTTAAATATTTTCCTAAGTGAGATTATATATATATGCAAATAAAATTTAAAGTACTAAATTCAGTAAACAAATGTATTGTTTAGTATTTATTTAAAATTCATTTCGCTAGGAATAAACTAAATGCCAAAACAAATTTCACTTTCATTTTCAATCTTTTGAACTTTTTCTAGACAAATTTAATCGTGAAATTTAAATTTAATCTGAAATTATAAAGACTTCTGAAAACTTTTTCAATTATTAAAAATACCAAAGAATTTAAATTAAATTCAGCTCTGTTAGAGTCTTTTAAATAACTAAAAGCTAATATGTGCTTATTATCTAAAAATTAACATGTCTTAAAAAGTAGCAGATATTGCTAAAAATTGTCTTATTTACAGCTAAATATATTACTTCTACTAAACATCTTCATTTAAAAATTATGTCTTTTAATTTCTTAATACTGCGCATTAGTTCGATAACTTATATCAGGATATCTGAAATCCTGCCGTTGATCCAACAACTTAGTCCACGTCCTGTTCAAAAAGTCACGAACTAGAACCAGCGATTGGGTAAATTGCTATGGTAGCATAAACTGTAACTCTCCCAAGTAGCTGCAACAACATTCCCTAGCTTTGTGAAGTTTTAATAAAAGACAAGCAGATAAACAAGTCATAACATAGTCTACCAACAAACATCTTTCTCGGATCAGTTTTGTATATTATGTTTTAAAACTATATATCTAGCTTTAAAGCATATATATATATATATATATATATATATATATATATATATATATATATATATATATATATATATATATATATATATATATATATATATATATATATATATGCATTATGAGATTTTAATTAAAATTAAAATATATTTCTGAAAACAAACTAAAAAAATAAAAATTATATCTGAATCCAACCAAAAGAGATACAATTGTATTTAGAGAGCGCTAATGCTGCTACTAGTAAAACACAAATGAACTGAACCAATTAGTAAAAATACCAAGCTAATATTAGCAATAAATAAATAAAATAAAATAAATAAAAATAGAATAAAAAAGGAAGAAATCTTAATTTCTTCATTTTTTATTCTATTTTTATTCTTTTTGCCAATATTAACTTGGTATATTTACTAATTTGATTATATATGTATATAAATTATATTTCTATATATATATATATATATTCTATTTCTATATATATATATATATATATATAGAGAGAGAGAGAGAGAGAGAGAGAAATATCACTCTTATTACTTATTGCTGAATGGCAACAATGAAGTAGAAGTTAACCATTATTCGAACATTCAGACAAACATTGTTGCACTGGATTCTATGTTTCGCTAATTAATGGATCTGCGAAATGTTATCAGAAATGCTTTGAAAAGTAAGAAAAACAAGACGCAAAAAATAGTGGTCAAACAGAAATTTTTACAAGCGATAAAATAGGTTTAAACATCGATAATCGATATAGTTTAATTATTTTCCATATTAATCGTTTAAAGAGGAAATAATCTGGGCTACAAAGCTGATTGTCATAAATGGCTAATTAATATTGAAAACATTTTTGTATGCATAATTTTAATAAATAACTACTGCACAAATTCAACAGTTTAACGAAACCGAACAATCAACAGTAATATATATGATAAACACTCTGAAGTTTTTAAAATCAAATGTTGATTTAAATAAACATTATTATTTATATCGGTACAAATTATTCTTTTTTGTTCAAAACAATGCCAATAACTGCCATGATAAACACATATTAGTTCCTATTTAAATAATCTGAAAGTTTCATATCAAAGCCAAATATTTGTTTCCAATATATATGGATGTCATATGAAATTCACGATTATTTCATTCGAAATTTAAATATTTTCCTATTCAAATAAGAGATCTTCAACAATATTCATTAGCAAATATCTGAGCATCAAGTCATTGCTATTCAACATTCAATAATAAAGATGAAATGACACAGGATGATCAATAATAGGAAATTAGTTTCAGAAACAAACTTCCCAGAGTTATACTATCTTTAGTTAGAAAGGAATACAAAAGTGAAGATTGATTATTTTGTCGATATCAAACAGAAAGAAACGGGCGCAAAATAAATATATTAATCCTCGACGCCAAACTATTTGTCAGAAAGGATAATAGCTGTGTAATGTTAGCCACGAAGAAATTACAACAAGATAATTAGTTCGCAGAGCACAGTAGGGAGTAGAAACTAGCAAACAATTCGGGTTGATTTGATGCTTTGTCTTTTTTGTTGCTGTTATCGCGTGTTCATTTATCTCTCTATTCAGAGAAATAAAAAAAGATTGAAACTTTTGCTAAAGGAAAGGTAGAAACATTTTCATTTTGGTTAATCAATGGATGGCGTGTGATATTAGATATAGAATTTTAAATGTTTACATTTTAGCAATTGATAATCTATTTCCAAAACTAAGAAAAAGATAATATATATCTGTCTTTGTATACGTGTGCTGTCGGATTCTTGTAGAGCACACTATTAAATAAACGGCTGGTTAAAATAAAATGGCTTTAATCTGGTACGTGCATCTCGGATTTTTCTTTTTTAAAAATTGCGTTGGGAATCTTAATTTAAAACTAAACGAAATCTCGCTGTTTTTATCAACAAATTTCGAATATAATATTACACAGAAATTATTTTGATTTCGCTTTAAAATCTAAAAAAAAAATGTAAATTATTAAATAATTGTTAAGAAAAATGGCAGCAGTTGAATCAATATTATTAAGATTTTATAATTTAAATTAATTTTACATGACTTCCAACAACTCCGATCTGTTTATCAGGATGAAGATTAAACCGTTTTCATTGTTTCTACATTTATTTTTATTTATCACATGTTTTTCTTCCATTGTTAAAAATTAAGTAAAAATGATTCTTTTTGTTATTTATACAGTTTATATAATGGAAAATAAATAGAGTTTACAGTCCTGCGAAGGATAACATACAGTTAAAATGTGGATGCAAAGATGTTTTTATGACTGTGATAGGATTTGATTTCACTGGAGGAGTTCATGTATACATTAAACGCAATCGATCTAAAGTTATAAAGTACAATACTCTTTACTGTCTATGCCAATTCGTATCATTAAGATACATTATTGGGACAATCATAAGAATCAAGTGACGCATGAGAGATTCAATTGAAATCAAATGCATCTCGTATTATTGTGTATTAACTTGACTAATATGAAGATTCATGTACACGATATGCAGAGAATGTGTACGAGTATAAAAATAACAAGGCTTTCATGTCTATATTAATTTGTGGAAAAGTGGTTTTTTGATCGAGTCACGAAAAAATTAAATGTTATACGTAAACGAGGAAACTGAAGTTAAACACAACCAATATTGCCGGTGAATGGGCAGGTTGCTATGGGCGGTTAGACACATCTTTGAATTTTTTTCTTTTTGATTTTTCGATCAAATTTTTTCACAGTTGAAATGCTTTCCCTTTATATGATTCGAATAAGAGGAAGTGAAAATTAAAAGTGTACGACTCACTTCAATTCACAAAGAAACATTGGTAAACGAGTAAAATACTCGATCCATGTAAATATATATATATAAAGTAAAAAATTAAATTAATATTCAGTTATTAATATATTAAACTGTATATATATATGTACAGTTTAATATATTAATAACTGAATATTAATTTAATTTTACTAAAGATGATTCTTATTTGAAATAAAATATTTGCCTGTCAAAATTATTTTTATTTTATCATTGGCACAGTTATTTTATTAATTATTAAGTGAGATTGAGTTAAATAATATATCATATTTAACTAAAAAATACAAACAAAAATATTTATTTGATGAAATAACTGAAATAATGAAATAATTGCGATATCATCACTTTTAGATTATTACCTTTTAAGAGTGATTTTTTATTTGAAAATTCTGTTCAGCTATTGTCCGTTTAGGAAAATTATCTGCGGTTCTATAATCAATTTTATTGACAACAAAATGTTAATTACGTAAATATATTACATTTTATTGAAAATATTTAAAAGAATGCCTTTCATTTGAAATGATTCTATTTCTGAAACGTGCTACAGTCTTTTATGAAGCATTATTAATTTACCCTCCCTGGGTAAGTTAACTATAACAATTATATTCGAGAAGTTTTTAAAATTGTATACCTTTATTCATTTTGTCTTTTTCTCCTGTGGAGATCATTTTTGTCATAATTTGTCACATCAAAATTATATTCTCCTGTGTTTCACTGTGCTGAAAATTAAATGAAAAAAGCGACCTTAATCGGAACTGACAAAAACCACCTAGGCGTGAAATAATGGTCAGAACAGCATTCTGTGTCTGGAAAATGGAACGCATTTGGAAGCCATCTTTACTGGCTCGAATCCAAGAAAAAAAATACATCTCGGTCATTTCAGTGCTGAAAAGTATGAAAGAAACAATTAAAACAAACTAAAGAAGGCTATATAAAAATAACTTTATTTTCATGGTCAATCACCACCAAAAGAAAAGGTAATTAATTCTGCAAATGTCTGATTTGCATTTATTGGCCATTTAGTTTATGATAGTTTAGTCTGAAAGGAGGGTATGATTTTTCTGTTATTTTTTCTGCTCCGAATTAAATAGTCTCCAGATGCAAGCAAAGGAAATATATACGAATCTTAAAAATGAATATGTCATTTATATTCCTATTGGTTTGCAACCATGAGATTTTAGTTATAGATACTTTGGAAAAATCTAGCATCTAATTTAACATTTTGCATGAACAAAATTTACCAGAAATTTCTTTTTATACACAATACTTTTTTCTATTTATCACGTTATTTATACGCAACTGTAATAGAAAACAAAGATATATATATATATATATATATATATATATACAGAAAGAGAGAGATTTAATGCCATAAATAAATAGACGAAGATGAACTTTAAATTGAGCTAAGAATTTAATTGAGCTTCGTTTGCATGAAAGATTTCTTATATTCTTTCTGAAATATTAATAATGTAATTAACGAGATATTTTGTTCCTTAAGGAAAAAAAAAAATAAATAAGATAGGGAAAGACAGAAAAATAAAGTAATAAATTTCTCAGGTTTATCAGAATAACTTTGTATAAGGAATGTTCAAATGAAAAGATAGGAAATGTCGTAACAACGTAACCATTAACGTATTTGCCTATGTCGCTATGGGAGAATGTAGCGAGACATCAAGGAATGCGACTGGAGTTTCCGGCATAGATCGGAGCATGAGTAGAAGAGAGCAGAGTCTCTTATAAAGAGCGCCGTCCAATTGACGTCGCAGTGCACGTGAAGACAGAATGACGTTTACATTAACTCAGATGCGTACTGTGAGACACTACGAAGACTACGCAGGTTCATCAAGAACTAAAGACCAGGGCTACTGACTGAGGGTGTGATTTTGCTTCATGATAACGAGCGTCCACACGTCTCCAGGACCACACACGCGGAACTGACTAAGTTCAAGTGGGAGCTGCTCGATTATTCAACCTACAGCTCGGACATGTCACCCTACAATTTTCAAATGTTTGTTCCCTGAAAAACATCTGAAAGGGAAGCACTTCAACTCTGACTGTGAACTCTAGGATGCTGGGAAGGATTGGTCTCGTCAGGGCCACAGGAATTCTGGGAAAAAGGAATACTTCGGCTTGTTAATCAATGGGATCGTTGTGCTTAGGCCTATGGTGTATAGTTTGAATAAAGTTTTCATTTATACCCACAGTGTCGTTTCGTACTTTTTCATTTGAACACCCCTTTTAATAATGGCATTAAAAACTAGAAATAATTCAATTTTGAGGCACAAATCCATTTGCAGCTATCAAGGTAACTCGTTATAAATATTTGATTCAAAATATTCATGTAAAACGGCAAAACCTGAATTTTATGGATATAAACGCTTTTTTTAAAAATATTTCCAAGAATATTTTATTTATTAGTAAATTCTCCTTTCCCAAGCGGTTAGTTTTGTTCTTGAAATTTTTAATTTGTTCAATATATTATAATTTTTTTCTACTTTATAAGAGGAGAAATTTTCTTTCGCGAGTCTGAATATTAATTGTGTTTTCTAATTTATCTTGAAAAAATTAATTTTTTACGAAATGGTGAATTTTTTAAACAGTTTTCTTTATAAAATTGCTTGAAATTTGTTTCTGCAATACATATTGGAATAATTAGATTAATATTTTCTACCAGTATAATAGTTTTAATGCAGTTTTTATATCTTTAAATGGCATTATCTCAAATTCTAAATTTTGATGCAAACTGTTTAATGGAAGAATTATAAATTATTTTTTGCTCCAGTTTTGTATAATAATTTCTCAATGTGTTCTTATTTCTCAATATGAAAAAGGTTTTGTCTAGTCTTAAGCTACAAAATTAAGTCACAAAGTTTTAAAATAATTGCATTTGTTGTCAAAATGAAAATCAAAATTTCATGTTATTTATTAGTCAAGCCCCAGTGTTTAAAAATTACACAATTGTATTTATTTATTAGAAAATAGGCAACGTATTTTTAAGTTATCTGAAAGTTTTTGAAGAACTCATGTGAAAAATGATATATGATAAAAGTCTTATATATCTTTATATCTCTTCAGGACAAAAAAAAGCATTGATTCATCATAAAAATTTTGGCTTTTAATTAATAAGTTTTTTTATAGGTGCATTTCAATCTGTTTTGTGCAAAAAAAAAAAAAACCTTTAGGTACAGTATTTTGGTTTAAAAACATTCCAGAAGGAGTTAGTTATAAACCTGAAAGTGATGATACATAATTTCATAGGGAATCTTCTCTAATAAACCATCATTTTATATTCTTAATAAAATTTTTATTAATTTATATTAGTTCGTATGTTTAGCAATGCATATAGATAAGATTACCTAGATAATAAGATTTAGCAAGATAATGAGTCATATTAGTTAGGGAGCGTTATAAAATTAACTAGATATAGGAGATTTTGGCATATTCTCTCTACATCCAATCGCATATATGTATGAAATATTACAAAAAAACCCATATTTTCTCTCAACACTTACGAGAGTGCATTTCAATGCTATATCTAGAAAGTACGGAAGTAACTGCTACTCCGAAGCAATGTCTAGTATTTAATATAGAAATGAATATATATATATATATATATATATATATATATATATATATATATATATATATATATATACTGTTTCTAATCATGTCAGTTAAATCTTAAAATAATTTCAAAATAAACATCGTTTTTTATGAAGAAAGAAAAAAAAAATAATGGCCTCGTCAGAGTCTAGTCCGTTAACATCCAGCTAGATTATTTATATTCTCAGCCTTCTGTGAGTATATATAGTATTTAATTTCTGTTGAATCGTATCGATGTAACTTCTGGCCCATGATACTGTCAAGTTATCAAATATTAAAGTTGTTTTAATTTTAATTGTTTTATATATATTCCGTTCAAAGTGCACCTAAAAATTTGTAATCGAGACTCGTTTTATGACATCTGAGAGCTATTATGAATGTCAATGTTCCTTCACGTATCTTCTAAATTCCACGAAATATAACACTTTTTTTATTTTTCAAGTAAACTAAATATTTATAAAATATATTTTTTTCGTCAATGGTGATAAATTATTAGATAAAACAATGAAAACTATTTGAACTGAAGGCAATTTATAATCTTTTATTGGAAATTAAGCAAAAAAATTTAAAAATTGTCTAAATTCAGGAAAAAATTTACAAGATTAAGAAATTAGCGCCTTTAAAAATATAATACTTCTTTATATTTTGAAAGGATAATGGCGTAAAATAATTTTTTCGCATTCGTATACGAATAATTTTTAGTAATGGCGTATTAATATGTACACTAATTTTCTGAAGCTTACGAGGGTATTAATTAACTTCATTAATTTCTTAATGATAAAAACATGCGCATATTAAAAGGAAAGACATGACATGGAAAATTATTTTTTTATTAATTAACAGGGTTTTTTTAAATATTCAATAGTCTGATCTTTCGTTTCTATACGAAGTATAGGTTTGACAATTTTTTTCACAGAATTCATTTTCTGATACTTGCACAATCTACATATGAAATTTGATTTCATACCAATTGTTAGTTTAGATGCAAGTGCGTGGAAACAGAAAAAAGTTATTTCATAGTTTTCCTATATTTTCAAAAGTCATTTCTAAATCGCAATCGTGAAACGATCGGGATCAAGCAACTTTGCGTTTTTGTATTTTGACATTTCTTTGCGTATTCGGTATCGAACCCAATTATTCATTGTAAGACTCTTAACTTTCAGTAATATCTTCTCCGGAGATCTTTCTATTCTAGGATATTACCGTAATGGCAGATGAAACGCGGTGCCCTTCATTTCATCAACTGGAAGTTATCGATGCATTCCAGGTAATTAAAATACACAAAGCAATGTCACATCATCTAACGTTCACCTATTCCAGGCTATGAATCATTGTCATTTACCTTCCGATAAGTAATTGCACAGCCTTGCTTGCGGAAGGTGTTTAGAACTCGCTCTATCAAATTATGCGCATCATCGCTTTGGAGGACAGGATGAGTAGAATAGACGATCTCCATATACAAAATTCCAACTATGATTAGAAGTTAAAAATGCAATAAATTTATATATCGATGTAAGATTTCATCTTAAATTAATTTATTGATTTTTTTTGTTGCAAAGCAATTTTTATTTAAAATCACAACATAATTAAATTATACTATATATCAAAATTGAAAAAGATAAAAAAAGAAAAGAGAGTGAAGTATATATTTTTATATTTTTATAACCATTTTCTTAACAGTATCAGTAGGAGAAAAAGTCACTTTAAAAGTCTATGTTATTTGATAAAAAAAATACAATAAAAGTAACAGAAATGATTAACCAGCTAAGCAGCAAATTTTTATTCAATGGATCTAAAAAGGACTTCTGAATTAGAAATTAAAAGTTTTAAATGATATATCAAGTAATAAATGATACATTTTGAAATCACTTCTTACAATAAGATTGATTTTATTTCACGTAATGCGAAGCAGAAAATAAAATTAGGATTATTTCAGTGCAAAATACCTTAACTTTGCAGACGATGTCCACCTTTTTAATACAATTTTCATTCAAAAGAAATATTTATAGTGGAAATCCTAAATAAAGAATTTAAGATATAAAAACTTCCCTTCAAGCATAAAAATTCTGTAGAAATATGTAAATGTTTTAATTTAAAATTTATTGATCACAAAGAAGATAAAAACATTAAACATCTTTTCGCGTGGCTTAAACATTAGAGCCATGAAATGCTGACAGCCGTTTCAATGCAGATTCATAATAAAATGCTTTTCTGCATGCAATGGTTGGAGCATTAAGAAAGTTCTTTCTCTTAACTTCATCCCGGAATTTTCAGAGTGGATCATTAAGTAGGTAGCTTTCTCGCTGTCCAAAAATGCTCTTAATAAAGAACATTTAAATGGCACCTCAACGATAAGGTAGAAAAAAAAATTGCGATTCTCGTTTTAGAATGCATTTAAAAAGGAGAGAATTTCAGATTTAGCATTATTTTTGGCGACATTTTCCTTACGCAATTTTCTAAAATTAAAATGGCTATGTTGAAAGTTTCGCGCCATTTCCAATGCTCGGAATTCTTGATGGCATAATAAGTGGTATTAATAAAAACGATAATTTGAGGTGAATAGAAGTTTGTTATGGCTTCAAAGAGGACATTTTCGTGGGAAAAAGTGTTTGAGAGAAGGTAATGCTCCTCCAAGAATGCAAACCCGGAATCTCCACTAAGAAATTAACCAGGAAATTGTCTCCGCTTAATATGCTCTTAAGATTTTACATTATTCTTTTTGACAGTACGATTATCAAGTAATGTGATCTTAATGCTATTTTTCCATTTTATTTAGTTGGTAATACCATTTCGTTATGAAATCTTTTAAAAGTTTATTATGGTCAAAAAGTTATTTTATTTAGTCTATACAGGATTCAACTCCAAGCCATTACAAGGAATCCAACCAGTGGTAAAATATATTTTTGTTTTAATATGCATTTTAGTAAAAAGCATGCATAAGTAATATAGGAAGTTACCTACTTTATGTCGTTCGATTGAAACAACTTGTTTAGAAATACTGAAGGAGAGAAAAGGGAGAATATAAGAAAATGAATGATTTAATTATTAAAAGTAATAACTGGAATAATATTTTTTTAATTAATAAATATTAAGTTTTATTTAATTAATACACTCATACTTAAAATAAATATTTTTTAAAAATGGTAATGTTTTTTTTTTAAATATTAACTGTTTGAAGTCATGAACTCCTTTTAGAATTTTATGGCTAGGATAGGTTCGAATTGTTATAAAAACTATTGCCTAAAACCGAAATATTTATTCTTTACTTTTCCACAACTTATCATGAGTTTTACATAAAATCACGAAATGTAAGATTCATTTTTTGTAGGACAATAAAATCTATCTAGACAGTAAAAGAATCCTTTATTCTATTTGATATATGATGATCAAATCTCATAGTCTTTAAAAGAAAAATGATATTCAGTTGGATTGCTGAAAATAATTTGAATTTTTGGAAGTATAGTCTCTTTCTCAGATTTTCAGAGTTTTCGATATAATTTTCTATAAAGACCGACACACACACACAAAAAAAATGTTTTTAACAGAACACCCTTTTGTTCCTTCTAAAAGAACGTCTTCTGCTCTCTATATGAAAATTTAGTAAAAACCTTACATGTGCCATATCAATAAGGGAAACGATAGTGAAGTACAACAATGTGAAAGCCCTGTAAAGTAGTCTTCCTAAATTCCTAAAGGATTTGTCATTGTCTTTCTCACTTGTCTGTCAAGAAAATTAAAAACAAACAAAAACAATTCTTTTCGTCTGCTAGAAGCAATACGGAAAACAATATTAAAGCTCAAACAATGTGAACACCTTCTAAAATAGTCTTTCGAATGGATTTATGATTTCTTTCTCACTTGCCTATCAAGAAAACTTACAAACAAAATCTTTTCATCTGCCATAGCAATAAAGAAAGCAATAGTAAAGTATAGCAATATAAATAACCTGTAAAGTAATCTTCAGAATGGATTTTTCACTTTCTTTCACACTTGATTTTCATTTTAAAAAAAATGCCTCATGTCATTCTTTATAAGCTTCAAGGCTCAAAATCTAATTTTGAAATTGTATTGGAAAAGGATTTAGCTAATTATAAAAAAAGAACACATAGTAATCCTAAGAAGTAAGTAAAATTCTCTGCAGGTACAAGAATTAGTGATTTTGCGTATTAGTGATTTTCTGAAAAAAATATAAATATTCAACATTCATTCTCAGTTTGGCTTAAATATAATGGAAAATATATTATTTTTTAAATATTGTTCACATACGTCAAATATAAAATGTAGATAAATCTGTAAACTATCTTTCCTTAATTGAATTTCCAGAAGCTGTTTTTTTAACGAAAATACTCAGAGCTAAATATTTTACTCTAAAATTCGACGACCTCTCAAAAACTATTCTGCCGTAACAACGCCATAAAATGTTTTAAAGATATCATGCAACTAAATTAAAACGACCAGAGGGCTCGCTAACCATCCCCCCTCATCACTGCTAAACTAAAAAGTAATTGCTTGGAATCTCTTTCTTTTTCTGAGGGTTTTTCCTCGAAAAATATTTTAATCGCTTACTGGAAATAGTATAAATCGCTAAGGGTGGAAATTGCTTTTTACAATTTTATGGTGTTAATTGCCAAAATAAGAGGAAATAGAGAAAAAAAATATTCTAGAGACGATGAAAAAAGTTAGGTTTGGAGAGAAATTGAAAATGATAAGACGCGTTTAATGTTATATTTTAATTCTGTTTCCCCTTTGTATTCTCTCTCCCCCTCTCTCTTTTCCATCCATGCTGTGATACAAAAATGAAAGAAAAGGACCATGTTTAAGAAAATTTAAATATCATTATCTGACGCTGCTTTCGGTATAATACTTCGGTATTTTTCTTCGAAGCAAATTTAAATCTTGTAAAAGGTGAAATGCCCTTTTAAAAATAAGTAAGAAGCATGTAAAATGAATAAAACATATGTAGATTTATATATATATTTCGGAAATAAAAGGGAAATGCAGCGAATACTTTTATTTATGGAAGTTCTATGTTGCACGAGATTTAAAACTCCTTTTTCGTATTTTATCACACACACACACACACACACACACACACACACACACACACACACACACACACACACACACACACACACACACACACACACGCACACACACATACACGCACTCACGCACGCACACACACACGTACACACACACACACACACAGGATGTCATGAAATAAGCTGACGATTTTCAAAAATGAATAGCAGGAAAGCGGTTAAGGTTAAAAACAATTCTTACAGCAAATTCATGTGACATGGCATGAATTTTTCTTACCACAGATTTAGGTTTTAGTTCAAGAAGTTGTTAGTAGTTGGCACAGCAAACAGTAAATACATAACAAATAAAGAAATAACTGAAAGTCACATCACAATATTTCGTAATGTTTTAATAAATGAAAATCACAGTACAATATTTTCCCGGTTCTCAAAATATTCCTCTAAGAAACGGAAAACATCAGTTTTACGGTGTGGCCTCGAGCCATCTTGCGTGAATCAGGATGTCGCAGATGATTCAGTTAAAACATTTTCAAAGGCCTCAAAATCATGCAAAAATTGAATATATCGCTTTGAAGTTATTTTATCATATAGAAAAAAGATCCAATTTCACCTCTACTGGAAACAACTGCACATACAGTTGCTTTTTGAGGATCGAGTGATTTTGGAACACACAGATGAGAGTTCTCAGTTCCCCAATTCGTTATTATTTGTACGCAATATTAATTGACGGAGTAGTTTTTATTTGGAATAATAAAATTATTTAAAAAACATTATGTCAAGTTTCTATGTGTATAAATATGTTTAACACATTTAACAATTAGGAAAGAAGAAATTGCTAGTCTGAAAAGATCCACAGGTAACTAAATAACCTAAAAGATTAAAAACATTTCCAAATATATATAGTTTGGTTCTCTTGCATCTTCAAGCGGAATAATAATATAGCTTTAAATATCACAAAAAAAAACAAAAAAAACAGTACTTGTTAATATAATACTTTTAGAGAATATTATTCAAATTTAAATGATCATATTAAAACAAACCGTATTGATTTCATTCACAAACAAGTGATAATCAGCTATCAATAAATCAAATAATTAAAAAAATATTTATGCAATTGTTTAATATATTTGATAGGTGAAGAATGCTATAATATATGAAAAGAGTGTTAATTTTTAACATCAAGGGAACGAAATGACAAAATGAATATTGATTAAAAAACTTAGAAGACTGGACTTCAAATATGTTTATCATATTACCATATTATAGATAAACGACTCTAGTTTAACTGAAAATTGATTTTTCATCAATTAGTCCTCGTTTCAAATCAGTTAACTCATCCTCATGAGGGGAGACTTTAAATAGCTGAACACTGATATATTTCTAATTCTACTCAAATCAAAAGTGCCCAGACTCTTTTAGAATCGCTCGAGCTAATTTTAGATGTTTGTTCTGTCACGTGTAATGGCCTTCTGATAAATTAACAGGTTTAATTTGGAATATATAGGGTATTCAGATTCCAAGCGATATAGAATTTATCTTAAATACTACAACGACGGTTAGGGAGGATTCAGGAAATCATATACTAATAATCTAGCCTCGAGAATAGTTTCGATGTTAAAGAATTAAAACATAGAGTCGCTTGTTAAGCAAATGATGTTTTGGATGTATGATTTATAGAAACAAGAATGGTAAATAATTATAATATGCTATAATTTGTTTTAAACTGAAAGCTTCTGATGAAAGTTTGGATACATTTTGCAATTCTTAGGAATGTTTTATTTTACTTTAGTGTCATTCATAAAGACAAAATGATTTTTTGAATGTGGAATAGAAATTTATAAAGCACACTATACAGTGGTAGATTTAGTCATTTTGCGCCGCTATTAGTTGCGAATTATGAAACCTCTGTTTAATTAAACTGGTTTATTTATTTGAACACATTTGTTTTGCTTAATCAACATGTTAATGATTTATTTTGGGCAAATTATATCTTTTCATTATTAATGAAATAAAATAATTATAAATTTTACTTCATTAAGAATGGAATAAAATTACTTTTTTTCTGTTTATTTATTAGTAGCTCTCTTTGGCGACATGTTCTTTCTTCGGGATTAATCACTGATAAAAATTTCAAAATCTATCTCAGCAATTTTTTTTTTTTAATTTTAACATTTGATAAACGTATAACTCTCAGTGTGTCAAACCCGACGCTTAGTATCTTTAAAAAAAGGAATAAAACTAGGGCAAAATATTAGCAATGCAATATCAGCAATGCAAAAGATTTGTATCTCTCATCAGCAAGAGAATCTATTGATGATAGGTATGCTTAAAATATTTTATTAAAAATAATTATAAAATGAGAGTAACATTATATTGTATAAAATTTGATATTATTGAACATATATTATTTTGAATTTTAAGATGTCGTGAAACTCATTTATAAACATCAATATTTTCGGAAATTGTTGAAAATTCTTCAAAATTTATCTTGATTTTTAATTAATTAAAAGTTTAGTTAAAATTTTTAAATAATCGTTCCGAGGTGTATATTACATTCTGTAAATTAAAATGTGGAAGTCAAACGATCCAGCCAGTAAACTCACACGAACACGCGCACGCGAACTTCTTTATTATTAATAAATATGAATTCAGACCGCCGTGAAATTGCCTAGTATAAAATATCATTATTGTTCAGTTTACAAATACTGTAATAAATTAATGAATGTAATGAGACTTACAGCAATTTTACAAAATTTTACAATATTCTAAAATAATTTTTAAAAATACCGGAAAAGATTTAAAAATATATAATTATGATAATATAATAATAAATAAACAATCATTATTCAAGATTTCTGCATCAACTTTATTATGAAAATTGTAAGGGAATATTAAAACTATTAGTTCAACAGAGATGAGAACATTAGTTATTATAAAATCATTTTTCTAAATTTGCTCTCTACACTGATGTTATCCATCTACAATATAGTTTGGAAAGCCTTCCAAACCATAGGTACAGTTGTTTGAAAAGTTGGTGGTGGCCACTCTAGGAAAGCAATTGCCGTGGATGACCTATACATTGTCCTGTAGGCGAAAGGAATTTAAAATCAGTTAGCAAACGCTCAGCAACTGTGTACAGCAACAACAGGGCGAAAAGAGTCGCGGTTTACTGTGGCCAGACGCTTTCACAAAGGTGTTCTATTTGCCTACCGTCCTGAACGCGGCATCCCTTTGAAAGTTGGCCACCGGTGGCACCATTTAGAGTGGTGTAAGGAGCACAAAAAGTGGACATCCCATCAATAGAGTCGTGTCCTCTTTACGGATGAGAATCGTTTCAGTGCCACAAGTGATTCTCAACGCCAGTTGATTTAGACAGAGGTCGGAGCCTTGTTTCACCCATTAACGTCACGGACAGAGACCGCTACGGTAATCCTTGATTTGTCGTTGGGGAAGCATTATGTTGGACTGGAGGACTGAGCTCCGACAGAGGTTCTGTAACCGGAGATCGCTGTTTTAGGGAGGTAATCCTTCCCCATGTGCATCTGTTCCGAGGTGCTATTGGACCAGACTTCATTTTTATGAATGACAATGCACGGCCACACTGGACTGATGATGTTCAGCAGCAACTGGAAATTGAAGATATCACTCGAATAGATTGACCAGCATTTTCTCCGAATTTAAATCCCACAGAACATGTGTGGGATGATTTTGGGATACGCCTTGTGACACCATTGCATCCTCCGAGACACCCAACAACTGAAAAAAGATGCTGATTTAAGAATGGGCACTCTTGCATCAGGAACTGTTGGACAACTTGGTGCTGAGTATAGAGAGACGGTAGGAAGTAAGCGACGGTGCGACGGTCATTGCAGTAAGGGGATGGCATATTCCATACTAAGAAACATTTGCTTGTTGTTCTTCCTCTTGGGCAGACAATTACGTGAAGCAACACTATGAGTTCATTAAGGCCTTTTTTTTTTTTTTTTTTTTTTTTTTTTTGCTTGGTTCCCTACTATATGCATTGTTTTCATTTTTGCACAACTATGCTTTCGCATCGTTTTAGTACAAAATGTTGTCTCTCCTTTCTGAATTTCATATTTCTCAGATGATTTCTCGTGGAGTTAATGGCAAAAAAACCCCACCTATTACTTAAGTTTTGCACACTACTCTATATATAACAACAAATTTAAATTCAATAATTTTAATTTGTATTTCGGTACCAAACCACATTTCTTTTTATCTACAAAATTTGAAAAATTATATTAATGCGCTACATTGCCCCCCCCCCAAATGTGAATATTCAAAATATTTCTTCACAGTCTACATATACTTCTACACAGTCTCATTGAAAATAATTATGCAAATTTTAATTTTTAGAATTTAAAATTTTTTTCAGTATAAAATGTTTTATATTTTACATATCATACATATATTTTACATATATTTTAAAAATCAGTTTTTGAGTGAAAGAGCATTTATTAAATAAGAATAAAAATATACGAATTAATCTAAACAAATTTATTATACTGTATTTTTCAAACTTTTTCATTTATTTTTATCATTGGAATTAAAAAAGTGATTTAAACAACACACTTTCCATTAAAAATGAAGTGGAATAAAGTATAAGTAAAAATAAATTACAAAGCTAAATAAATGCATGTCATTTTGCAAGAACAGAATTTTTGCTTTTAGAATCTGTTACTTGTATCTAGTTAATTGGAAACACATGAGATCCAGTACCAGTGTGTACAAAGTTTAAAACAAGTGAAGAATAGTCCCTAAATTAAAATTTCCTTTCGAAGGTCAACCTTTTTGAAAATGGTACCATTTTGTTTCAGATTGTTAAACAGTTTCAGCAAATCTTCAGTCTTTAGAACAACGCCTCTAAACGATTCGATCACTAGGAATGCGATAGACTTGTCAAGCAACCTGTAATCTGTCTAACTTTATGTTCTTTGTAGAAGAAGACAGCTCTTCACTGAGAGAAGGATTAATGGTTCCAGAAAAGCTCCGTTTCTTTGTAAAGATGAAGCATTTTTGACGTATATAAAGTACCCAAGAGAATTGAATGAATAAATTCGTTTTTAGGTATAAATTATTATTTTGAAAGTAAAAAATAAGCAAGAAGAAAATAAAAAAAATATTCAGAATTCGGTAATTTTGTCTGTAATAATTCTAATCATTTTATGAGCTTCAAAATGTTAAGCCAATTTTCATATTTATGAAAGAAAATGACTTTTGAATCATACGACAAAATGAAAATAACAAAAACACGCTGGATTACATCTACAAAAAATGCTTTGCTTTGATTTCGTAATGATTGAAACGATTCATTTAATTCATTGTCATCATGAGAAAGAACCATGAAAGAATGAAACAGTAAATTTATATTGTAGCGCATCAAGATTGCATGCGATTCACAAAATGAATAATAAAGTAAAATATGGAAATGAATAAAAAGAAACTTTTGAAGGGTGGAAAATATAGCTTTTGTAGAATTCATGAAAAATTTTGACATATTTCAAAAATAAATAAATACAAGCCTTACAGATTTAGAATATTTCTTAGAATATTAGATTAGATTTAGACCGTTCCTTTAGATTGTTTCTAATATATGATTACCTATAAATTTGTTTTTTTTTTTTAAATATTTCTCAAAGATATTTTCATGTAATATTTGTAATATTGGAAGAAATTTGAAAAATTTAGCTATTTTTTTAAATGCTTACATTTTTTTAATGAAACCGAACCGTATTTCATTAAAACTTTTTTCTAATATCAATGCAAGGGATGCTCATTACCTGAAATGAGAGTAATTATCATTGGATGGAAAGAAAATTCCTTAAATTTTTGTCTTCCCTTCAGAAAGTTTCTAATTCGCTTAACTGCTCACAAAGTGATCAAAAAATTGGAGTTTTTTAATGGAATATGTCATCTTTGTGAAATTATTCTCATTCCAATTATCTGAAAAACATTTCTACAAATGACAGTGGAAAAGTTGAACTAGTTTCAAAATTTAATAAAATAAAAACAAATGAAGGATCTTTATTAATATGGTTTTATTTTTTGACTGAATGGTGAAACTAAATTGTGTAAAATTCTTTTTTATAAAATACGGTTTTAAGATGTAATTAAGAATATAAAACAAAAATCAAGCTTTATATTAAATTAATTATATTCCTAACATTTTCTGGAGGCTCTTAAATTTTCAACAATCGCTAAAGAATAGTTCTACCAAATACGATTCCTTTAGGCCTGCATTACCTTCCAATTATGTAAATTATTTATAAATACCTTATTTATTTATAATAATGTTTTGAAAGGAAAAAAAAATGAATGTTATACTTTAAAAGTAATCTTTTTGAATTATTCTTGAAACGATGATAATTTTTAATGATATTAATATTATGGACCAATATTCGTTAGTGGATATATAAGAGTTGAACCGAATTACATACATTTTATTATTTTTAGATGATTTTATAGAATAACATTTTGTGTGTGTGAAAAATAATTGGATGATAAATAAAAATAAGAGAGAAATACAAAGATTACATCAGCATCATTAGTTTGAAGACTGTTTGAATTAAAAATTCAAAGTAAGCATATATTTATGTAATGCTACATCAAACCCTATTACCGCGTTATGTCAAACAGTTTTTAACCTAGACAATAGGAAATCTCTTATTTCTTTCTTGTATACATAATATAAAGAAAGTATAGTAATCGTCAAAAAATTCGAACTCGAAGTTTTGACGAATCTCCACTGTTTAGACCACAATTTAAAAAACTGTCTGTCTGTATGTATGTCTATGATTAATTGTCTAAATCTAACATTGTCTATTTGTCAAAATCTAAAAAGCTTTGAGAAATTCAAATAGATTTTTACTTTATACTTGCAGATTTCTATCAAATTTTGAGTAAAATATGTTCAGGTGACGATTGTCTGTCCGGTTTTTCAAATATAAGTAAAAATAATAATTACAAAACGGAGATAGCTAGCTAGATAAGATTCGGTACACATATTTTATATCTATATTGCAAACGCCTGCCGAATTTTGAGCGAATCTAACAAAGGTCGACTGACTGTCAGTCTGTATTTTCAAAAAATATGTAAACGAGACAATTCAAAAATGCAATGACTTAAATTTATCAAATTTAGTCAGCGATTTTGTGACTACAAGTAGAGTTTTGTCTCAGATTTTTGCTGATCGATTGAGAAACACGTCTAATACACATACTCGAATTTGGATGTTAAAAATACATGCCAGAGATTAATCGCCAAATAACTCTCCAAGATAGATAGGCTAAATTCAGAAAAAATGCTAAATTTACGCTGAAAGTTAATATTTTGTAACTATTGTTCACTGTAATGCAATGACTTAAATTTATCAAATTTAGTCAGCGATTTTGTGACTACAAGTAGAGTTTTGTCTCAGATTTTTGCTGATCGATTGAGAAACACGTCTAATACACATACTCGAATTTGGATGTTAAAAATACATGGCAGAGATTAATCGCCAAATAACTCTCCAAGATAGATAGGCTAAATTCAGAAAAAATGCTAAATTTACGCTGAAAGTTAATATTTTGTAACTATTGTTCACTGTAATGTAAGGCGTATTCTGGCATGACAAATTTATTTATGCGAGAAAAGTTTGGGGATACTAATTTTTCTGGTTTATCTTTTCATGAACAAAAAAATTAGATGAAATTATGGATTAATAATGAAATTATGGAAGTGCTTTATTTTGAGCTATAAAATCTCATTCCTCAGATTTGCTGAAATCTAATAATGTTTTTAATCTGTAAATAATATTTTTTTTTCTTTATTGTCATTTCAAGTGCTATTATACGATTGATGATTTAGAATTGGTTTGAAAGGAAGATACATCGTGTATTTTTAATAATATATTTCGAATTTTTTTATTCTAAATTTTAGAAAGTATAAAGATATGCAAAAATGCTCTGGGCATCCAGTTACTACTTACAAATACAAATTTATTGCCTTTTTAATTAAATAATTTAAAATATCGATAAAATAATGACAATTTTTCTCGCTTTTGATTTAAGAACAATGGAAAAAGCTCCTATTAAACAAACCAATTCTGTTTCTTTTCTATTAAATTAAAATAAATTGAATTGGATCTGAGTTAAGAGATTCGGAGCGTTTCCTAGAAATGGAAGTGACACTGTTTCCAAATAATTCGCTGGCTTTTCTCACTAATGCCTCCATAATATAAGAATCCCTTCTGAAATATTTATTCTTTAAGAGAATTCTGCTGAACTGCAACCGCACCCTTCTTCACTGCTGCAACAACTTAAGTAGATTAGCAAACGATTAGGATCCTTTGTTCTTTCGCTGTCCGAAATATTTTTCTGTGAAAGAAGACATTTTGTGGTCAGAATTCTTCTCTCGGGTAATGAGGTATTTTTAGGATCCTTCGACATATCAAAGTCTTGTGTGCTGTTTCTAAGTATACCAGTTTGTTACGAGTATGATATCAAATTATGATACAGATATTGTTTTCTATGATAATTTTTATTTTGTATATATGTGATTTTGCTTACAAATTTGAGCAGTTTAAAAACTCAAAAAATAATTTTAAACTGAATGACAGCCCTAATGAAAATTAAAATTTGCTCCGAAAATTCGAATAACAATTTTTTTATGGCTTTATATTTTATTTAAAGATTTGAGAGTAAGCAAAAATAGGAAAAAAAAAATAAATAAAATAAAATTATAAGTTTGAAAGGAGCGCTAATTTAAAGCATTGTCAAATCTTTTATAGTACAAATTATAAACGTATACTGTATGAATACTGTTGGGAAAAAGCAGACGATATCTAATGGTTAGAAAATATCATTTATTGCTCACGGATCTAAATTGTAAATTCTGTGAAAATTAATTAAATCAAATTCATGCTAATTTAGAAAGCGTTATCGAAAATTTCAAAATAAAATTATGGTAATTTTGTCAAATTCCACAGCAGATTATGGCAATTCAATCATGGTAAATTGGCAAAATCCACAGCAGATTTTGGTAAATTTGCAAATCCTACAGCAGATTGTAATTTGAATAGTTTTTATTTAATAGTATTAAATAATATAAATAATATTTTTTACTATTTAAAAGTATTACATAGTATTTATTGAAAGTATTTCATGAGAAACTCATTTAATTTGTTCGAGTAAGGAAATCATTAGTGAATGGCTCTTCACAAAGCACTAAGTGTGATATATTAAAATAATTCTAATTTTAGTTTTATTTGCACCTAAGTTTTAGAATGGATCATTAAGTTAAGTAATACCGTAATGATTGAAATTTTTGAAATAAATCATTTAAACAGTGCTTTCAAGATAAGAAAATTTGAAGAAATTCACAACTTTTGAAACATTTAATAATGATATTTTCATTATGTTGTTTTTCGAATGTTGTTTTGTTATCATTATTCTTATTTATGTTATTTTTTGTGTACTATTTATTAATTTCCTTTTTAAATAAATATTGTATTCCAGCTTTAAAATACAATATTCAGTATTTCAGTTCAATGCGGATGAACAAATTTCAATTCAGCAATTGAGAAATGTTGAAAAGAAAACTTATAATGAATATTTTGAGAGATTTGACCACCTCTTTCAAAAGATAATTTCAGTGCAGATATCTTAGAATGCTTGAAGTTCGAGTTTTTTGAATTCCTTATCACCTCAAAAACTGTTTTGAAGGCGTTGATATGCAAAATAAGATTTCACTTAGCTATGCAAATATATACTTCGACATTTTTAAAGAATTTTCAGAAAACTTCCCTATTACTCAAACCCATTTTGGCATATTTCTCTCACAAAAAAATTCTTCATTCCACCGATATTCAATCAATCACACTGAAGAAACCGCAGGGAGTAGTGATGTCCAGACGTCTCGGGTGCCCATCGTAGTTTCATTGAATATGCATTTGGAGCTTTTCGTTATTTATTGTTTCGTTATTTATTTATTGTTTCGTTATTTATTGTTAATCATTATATATATTGTTATTGATGATGATATTGATGATAATTCTCTAATACTGAAGATTTTAAGAAAAATCATTATTAGATGTTGTGTCAAAAAAGTGTAGTTCTTAAAACTTTGATTAACAAACCTAATTTGTGCATGAAGAGGAGATAAAGTAAAAAAAAAAATATTTTAGATATATTTTCTACAGTTAATAAATTTAGTAAAGAAAGGATTCTCCAAATTGCTTCGTTAAATTTATTACTTTATAGTAAAAAGTTTTTTACAGTTTGGAAAATGTAGATACGATTAGTAAAGTTGAGAGCTTTAAGAGCATCTTAAATAAATCGTCTGCAAGTATATTTATATGACAAAATAAACTGTGTCAAAGTATTCGCATTAAACTAAAAAGTTCAAAAGCACTTTCAAAAGTTTTTCTAGGTAAAAGGGCTTGTATGCCTTTTTATTTTCTTGTGAATCTATTTTATTGAAATTCAAGATAACGATCTCGATTTAAACGAAAAATATCGGGGCACCGATACTTATTGTTAAGAAATCTCTTTTTCCATACATTTATAAATAAGTTGAACCTGCTTTGTAATGAAGATATTATAATTAATATTTGTTTAATTATAAAATAAACAATTTTTTTCGAATGATCTTTGAATGAATTAAAAAGTAAGCTTTAAAAAGTACATTTAATACAATTTGTTAAGTTGTAACACTTTTGCCGAAACTTTAAATTTTGTATTCAATTCTCTTTAATTTTTCTCAAGGATTTAAATAAATTGTTAGATATATTCTAGCTACTAAAATCAAAATATAATTAAACTGAAGTACATAAGAAGAGAAGGTGTAACGATACAACAAGACCTGAAAGGATTTGTCTCAGTATTTATTAGGTGTTGCATCTCATGCTATAACACAAATAAAATTGAAAATGTCTTACAAATAACTGCAAAAGCATTAATTTTAAATAATAGTATCTTACAGATTCAGGGAAAAAATATATTAAACGATTAATATGAAATCCAATTTGAGTATATATATAATCATTTTTTCTGCTTTTTTTATCAATATATATATATATATATATATATATATATATATATATATATATATATATATATATATATATATAATTTCTAGATTTGCAGATTTATCAAACAAGAATTCTCAAGTAATGAAGCACTTTATATGTCAAAGAAAATAAGCAATAATTGAAAAATATCACGTTTTATTAACTGGAATTCACAAAAGGGAAATAAGAATGGAAGTTCATATTACGAAATACAATACCAATCAAATTACAATTACGAACCAACTATGTTTGTTAAAAAATATATTTGTAAATATTAAATTATAACAATGATAATTTAATGTTTCCCAGTATTAAAGAACTATTTTTTATTGAAGATTGTTAGTAATCATCACAAACTTTCGGATAAAGTTGTATGTTAGAAATTAGTTCGGTGTTTTTTCCTTATCTGTCTTGTATTCACTTCTACAATTTCCATTCAAAGAAGAGCTTCGTCACTTGTTATTTACTAAATACATGCTTTTAAAGAAAAAAAAAATGTAAAATTATTTTATTCCTATCACGGAAATAAATGTAGAGAAAAAAAAAAGAGCATTTTCCCGCTTTCCATTTCGTTCTTTATCTGCCGTCACTCCGATCGCTGCCTAGAGAATCCAAAGATTTACGACCATGTATGGGCGGTGGCAAGCTAGCTTATGTCCAACCGAATAACAGAGTAAGTGAGAAATAGGATAGGACAGAGGATGGTTGGTCACGCAATCTTCGTTGGCAACACGTAACTCATCAGGAAGAAGCTCGGCGATGTTAGCGGCCATTTTCATGTGCAAGGGAATTCATTCCAGACTAGATTATGCAGAAAGGGGATAAATTCAGTTTGTGGACATCCTTTAAAGAGATAGCTTTCCTCATACGTTTCACAGTGTGGAAGAATCTTTCGCAAATGAAAAATATGCAAATCATCAGCAAAATTGCGCTGAATGATTCATTTGTTAAATTCTAGCTATATTCGGAAAGTTGTTACCTGTGGTTAAATTGAATCGTGAGCCTTTGAAAAATTAATTCCGGAAATTGATAATGAACGTAAAATATTTTGTAGAGTAAACATTTCATTTTTAGAATGCTATTTATGGATACATGCTGGCAACAATTCTATCTTATCATCTTTCATCAGGAATATATCGTGAGAAACTTGTAAAATATTTAAGTTCCAGTAAATGAGGAAAAAGAAATGTTCTCTATAAAAAGTTTCATGCCGGGTGGGACAAAAAGCCATTAAACAAACTCA
Organism: Argiope bruennichi; assembly: GCF_947563725.1. Taxonomy (NCBI): domain Eukaryota; kingdom Metazoa; phylum Arthropoda; class Arachnida; order Araneae; family Araneidae; genus Argiope; species Argiope bruennichi. The sequence continues at coordinate 55,573,740 of NC_079159.1, read as the reverse complement.
ATAAGCATTTGCAAATCTTGTCTTTTTTGAGTAAATAATATCATTAATAGATTCTGAAATTCTCGAGGCATTTAATAGCAGTTTGATTTTAGCTGTGGAAAAATTTAATTTCTCTAATACAATAATGATGACTTTTAATCAGAATTTTCACAAGTGATCTGACAAGAGGCGAGGTCTATGTCCCTTAACATGTTTTCGTTAAAAGGAAAAAGGTTGTTTAGAGATAATTTTTTATTTCATTCTACTGTACATAAATATGGTATTCAAAATGTGAAAAACAAAAACATTGAGAAAAGCAAATTTATTAGATAATATCTTCTTTGTACAGAATTATAATATGTATTACTTAAAGAGTTATATAGTAATCAAGTATTAAGATGCAATTTGAAGAAAGATTTCAAATATGAAACATTGATCAAAAGAAGAAGCTGAATATAAATTTTAAAAAATAACTTCAATAAATATTTTATTTTATAAAATGATTGACTATAATAGAAAATATATATACTTTTAAATCACAATTGAATCAATTTAGAAATAATTTTGTGTCTTTAAAAGTAATAATAATTAGATAGATATAAAAATTTCATATATTTTTCTTTCAAAGAAGGATTTTAATTTAGGGATTCTGATTTGAAATGTAGAGATTTTAGTTTTATTTTAAGAATTACAACTAAGCAGTATGAAAATCATTTGAAAAATGGAAAAAAAAAGTTTTGATGCATTGAAATATTTTGATATTTTGATGAACAGTCTGAACACGGAAAATGCATTTAAATTGTATAAATTCTCCATAATAAAAATTTATAGCACAGAAATAATATTAACAAAAATTAAAAAAAAAGTATTTTGAAAATTATATCATTAGATAAAGAATAACAAGCAATAGATTAATTCTGAGGCTTGTTAACTTCTTTTGTTACTGTGTTTGTAGTTGTCCCTTCATTTAAACAGAAAAGAAAGAAAATAATAATTACAAAAGGAGAAATAAATGATTATAATTTAGTAAAAAAATAAATTGTTTGTTTAGATTCAAAATATTTCATTAACATTAAAATATGTTTTAAAAAACTCGAAAGTCTTAAAGTGCTTTTCAATTCCGACAGTAGGCCCCTTGTTGAAGTAATTCTGTCTTCCGTACGTCAATAAATAACCGAAAGTGAATTTCAGCAGAAGCTACATATTAAAAATACATATAGCAAGTAATAATAAATAAATAAATATGTTTAACAGGTCAAGCAGCATTTTGATTTTTTAAAGCACATAGCTTTTAAACAATATATTCATTTTAATAAATAATTAGAGTGTCAACAATTAGAAAATAGCTGCAGAATACTTTTTTGTTTTTAGCTGAAAAAATGCTAAATATGCAAGAAAGAAAGGACTAACTATTGTCACTCTTTAAAACTGTTCATTTACTAAGTAGATATAGAAGAAGCGTTCTTTTTAACAAGTTGGTTATCTATTAAAAAACAAGTTAGATGTTTTGCAAAACTAATTTTCTGTCAACATGTTAAAGAATTTCCAACCAAATAACGTTTCTTCACAGCTGTAATTTGCTTGTATTTTTTATAAAACTTTACCGCTTTCGTTATAATAATTTTGAATATGAAAAAAATAATAGGTTAATAGGATAGCGGCTTCTGAATATAGAAAAGTATTAATAGGCCCTAGGCTTCTTTCTATTACAAAATTAGAAACAAAGCAAAAAAAGAAAAAAAAATCTTAATTGAATAAATGGTTTCTAGAAATTTGCAAAATAGAAGTAGAGAAGGCTTCAAGCAGATTATCTTGGAATAGCTTTCATTTTAAATAAATACAAGTTATGTAATATTCAGCTGATAAACTCAAATAAAAAAATACAAGTCAAACTATTACACATTTAGCAGATTCGCATTATTAAGTGTAGAAAGAAGCATATATAAAATATTAAAATATTCATTCTCTTACTTCTATTCACGCCTAGTTTCAAATAGGTCATTAAACTAAGTAATATTCTAGATTTTCGGAATACTCTGAATAAAGAATTTTTAAAGTAATTTTTTAAAGAATTTGAAAAGTATTTTTTAGATAAGAAAAAAGTACCCAGAGTAATTCAAATTTTTTTTAATACGCAGAACAGAGAGAACATCACAATTTCTTTCGTCTTTTTCTCATGCTTCTTTCTGCAACTTAAAAGCACTGTCCTAAAGTTTCAAGTGAAATAACTTTACTCTATTTCCCATTCTCTAAATTGTTAATCATGCAAAAGTGTAAATAACAGAAATATACTTACATAAAGTGATGCAAAATAAAATGCATAGAAACCTGGCAGGAGTGCCTGAAAATGTTTAACATAATACCTCATAAAGATGTTATCGTCATCTTCCTCTCACATAAAAACTGTAAATATTTAGCAAGACCGTGAATGTCAAAAGTACTCAAATTTTTATTTTCAGAGTCCCACACATAAATATTTTAAGCTTCATAATATTATGAATTAAAATGAGTAAGTATTTAAACATCTTAGTTAAAAATAAAATTTGAAGCAGAATAATTTTAATAATAATACTACATGCCAAATTTAATATATCTAGATCGCTTCATTTTAGATTTATTAGATTTACATGCATTCGAATGCATAGACCGACAGACGGTGAAACCTTAAACGAATTTAAATCAAAATTTGATATTGATCTAATCTTTGAGTTGTATAACTGTATGCAAAACTTCATTCAACCAAATCATTGTATTTCTGAGATATCCTATTTACATGCATCAGAAGTAAAGACAAACTGATAGCCCTTGAAGAATCTGTAGCAAAAGTTGATGCATATCTATATTATAATCTATGTTCTAAAAGTTGTCTTAGGCCGGGATAGCCTGGTTGGTCGAGCGTTGGATTCGCGTCCCTTAGGTTGCGAGTTCGAACTCCGCCGGCTGAAGAATCCCCGCGTGCTTGGTGGTTAACGTGCGTATAAATCTTTCGTGGTCACAAAGTCCTCCATGTCGAGAGTGTCTAAATTACGATCTGTGGATGAGTGAATGAAGTCCGTCCCGTAAAAAGGGTTGTGACGTGTGTGTAGCTAAAGTCGTTCTCTTAGCCCTAGATGGCGCTACTATAGAAACAAGAGGCGCTCCCCCCTCAGGCTTAAATCGGTTGTCTTCGAACAGCGGACTTGTCCATGGCAAGTGCCATAATAAACAACAGCAGCAGCAACAACAAATATTATCTATATAACTCCTTGCATTTTGTAATTGTCATATTAATCATAAAATACATTTGTTTAGAATAACAGGTGGCCTTTCTATAAAGGAATTTCGTTCAATCTTAATAGAAATCTACAGATTTAGTATAATGACCACACAGAAAATTTCTTCAGGCTGATTTAAAGCTTTTTTGAATTATCATGTTCACAAATATAATTTATAAGATGGTACTCAGTGAGGTATGAAACTTGGAGGTTCGTCATAATCTCGAGTTCGAACTTTTGATCTATGACAGAGTATTTTATATTTAAACTGTATATATTTAAACAATGCATTTTAAATTTTCTGGCCAAATTTATAAAAAGAAGTTATTATTTAAAAAAAGAATACGGGTTATTTATGGAGTATTTTGTTCTTATTTCACTTTCTTATTATTCAATTATCGAATGCAAAGGAATTTGTAAAAACTACTCTGCAAGTGAATGTCTTTTCTTCATTAGGCTAGGAGAAGATTATTTAAACTTAATTATGATTCCTATTAGTACTAAGAAGATATAAATGTTCTGACATTGCATGAAATGGTATGAATTAGCATGGATATTAATAACTAATAGTAATTAACACTAATGACGGGTTTCGTATTAATATTATTAATAAACATTTATTCCAAATGAAAATAATGCAATTTTCTATTTCAAAAAAAAAAAAAAAAATGTAATCCAAAAGCGATTTCTTATTTCCATTTCACATTTCATATGACATTTATTTGTAGGTATTTTAAAATGTATATATAAAATGCTGATAGTTAGTTAAGATCTCATTTTCTTTCTATTTTTTTACCTTTAAAATTTATCAAATGGCGAAAACTATAGAAGTTATAAAATTTAAAAAAATAAAATTCAGAATTTCAAAACGTTAAGGATATCTCAGGGGACCAAAAATATTTAAAAAATATGAACTTGATAGTCTAGTGATATAATATTTTTAAAATTAATTATTTCTGGATATATTTTTATAGCATCTAATAAGGAAGGCTTCGGTAGAATGTTTTAGTTTTCAAAAAGTTTAAGTTTTGAAACTTAAATAAAAATATTATCCAAGTTTTTAATAATTTTGCTCCAACTTCGATCGGAGATTTTTTGCTGCTTTATATGAGCCACAGAATGAGTATCGAAAGGAACCTCAGACGTATCCATTGCTTCATGCTTTATTGCAGTGATTCAAATAAACAATTCGTTTCATCCCGGTTTTCAGGATTGAAACAAAAAAAGAAAACATATTTTTATTTGTTTATTTTTCTTTTCTTGGGAAAAAGTTTATAATATCAGACAGAATTCAATTATCAACTTCAATGTGTGTTTTGGGAAAGAATGCGATGGAACTTATGAAATTATTTACAGGCGAGATCTTATTTAAACATATATTGTGTTCTATTCACCCTGAAATCGATTCGTATGCGCAACATTTTGTGAAACTAATTTTGTAAAGTTTTCATAATCTTATTCAAATAATATTAAAGTTTAAATTCTGAATCTTTAATGGAAAAGTATTTTTTTGGGAAAAAAACTACTTTTCTCAAGGACTATTTGTTTATAAGTTAAATTTCTTCATAAGTTTAATTGGGAACTAAATATAATGCAGCAAAAAACATTTATTTCGGCATAGCTATTTTAGTAAAACTAGGTTGTATTTATTACACAATTGTGGTTAGATCTATATCTGAAATATTTTACAGTTTCATATTTCCAATAATGCTATAAACTTCTGTAATATTTTAAAAATATAAGCTGTTATTATAAGCTACCCTTACTTATAAACACATTTTCATTTTATATGAACCATTGAATAACGAGAAGAATGATTATAACAAGATTTTAAAATATTTATCACATATTAACCATTTATAAAACTTGTTGAAGATTGAACTCTAAAAACCGATAAAAAGGAAACAAATTAGAAAAATCTTTTGTTTGTCCTAAAAATCATAAATAATTTTATTATACATTTGAACAGTAAAGTAACATATTAGAATCGTAAACCATTGAAAATAATATAATTCAAAATTTTAGCCGTAATGAATGTTATATACAAAATATTTCTTTAATATTCATTAAATATAAAAAGTGGATTATTATAATTTTGATAAAATTGTATTTTAAATCTGATAAAATTTTAGTTCGGAAACTGCTTTAGAGATTTTTAAATTTATTGATTGTTCCATTCGAAGTGTCAGAATATCTGGTACTTTTAATATCCTGCACATGAGCAATTTGTGTATCGTAATATAATAAAGAAATCAAAACTTGCGTTTCGGACATATTTTTTTGACGGATTGGTCCAGAACTACAATTGTAATAACATGGTCACATACCATATTTCATTCACCTGGGTTGCTGTGTTTTGCATTGCAGCTCTTATGTCTGTGAAAATGTACAGACCGAAAGATGAAACATTTTTACGAATTTGGTTCAAAATTTGATACAGATGAACATTTTAAATTCTAAAACTGTATGATAAGTTTTATACATTCTAGACTCTTTATGCGTATCAACACATTAACTATAATATGCAAATTAACTCAAAGGCTAATACGTTCATTTGTACACAAACAGACAGACAGGCAAACTTTGTATATATGGATTTGATTCATTATTTTATAGAAATCTATAAATTTAGTGTCAAAGCCCCATGCCGAATTTCATTCGTCAAGCTCGAAGAGCACTTTATTTGTTCATAGACAGAAAAAAATTCCAAAAATGTCTTTTTAGGACTCTAAAGCAGGGAGATTCGTCTAAATCTTGAATACAAATTCTTTCATGATTACAATGCTTTTACTTTATATATTTCTCTACTCGCATGCGAAAAAATAAAATTTAGTGTTCCGAATATAATTGATAAACAATTATAAATGTTCCGCTTTGATTATGAGATAATGCATAAAGGAAATATTTAATTGTTAAAAAATATCAACAGGAAAAAAGAAGTGAAATTGGAATTAGATTTAACTAGCTAATAATTGCTATTTAAAAAAGTCGCATCATTTCGCTTCAAAAAATTTATCATGAAAAATTCCTTAATTGAAAATTTGTAATTTAAGATAAAACCACGAAAATATACATTTAATAAATCCTACCAATGCCACTTATTAACTTCAGTGCTTAATTAAATTAAGAATAAAGCAATAATCATTATACGAACTTATTACAAAGAACAAGTTTTTCATAAATAATTTCACACTTTTTGTAAAACAAATTCTATTATTTGCTTTAGATTCTACACAACATCGAACAGCCGCACATGTTGTTTGGTACGAGATTTTATTAATTTCTTATCATTTTAATCAATAATTATAATTCATTGATCACATTTTGCATGAATTCGCAAAATACCATGCTCAATAGGATATTCATTAATCACAATTTTTTAAAGACCTGTAGAAAATTAGACGGCATTGTCTGTTTCATAATAGAGGAAAGACTGATATTCGATTTTGTAGATTTTTGTGAGAATTTCGAAGCATGAGAATACAAAAAATGTTGTACAGAAACAAAAGTTAGGAAGGAACAACACAATAGCAGAATTAGTTAAAAAAATTTAGCTAAACAGAAATTCTCTTGTGATTACGGAAAGTAAATCACGTCTAAAGTGGTTTAGTTCCAAGATTTTGTAAAAACTTTAATTACATTGAAAGCTTCATTAAATTAGTTGAACAGTCTCGATTGTATTTAGAAAATATATTTTCTCACAAATGAACACCCCCCCCCCCCCTCTAATTTAGGTATAAAGAAGTGATAAACAAAAAAGTTTTTAATATAAATTTTCATTCGTTAATTAGATCAGTAAAAATGTCATGCTTTGAACGTGCTTGGTTAAAAACTATCTTTAACTTACAAAAAAGAAAGCTATTCTTCAGAAGTTTAAAAAAAAAGAATCACTTTGCCGATCAAGATAAGATGTTTCAGAATTCACGTCATTTGCTTACGAGCTTGGTTTCACAGCACAGAAAATTAAGGGTTTTTTTTTGTCCCTCTTTCTATTGCAAGCAAAATAAAGCTCGTTTCAAGTTTTTATTATTTTTTTTAATTTACTGATAGTTTCGATTTATGTTTATATATCACATCTTAAAGACAGAAAAGTAACATTCAGATTTACAGTTTCTCAAAAAGAATCTTTTAAGATAATGTGGGTAAAGTCAGCGGTTTGTAATTAATTGGCCTAATCATTTATAAACAATGCCACTATTTTTTACATGAGAAAATGTACTAAAGGTACATTTTCCGTTTCAACCTTTTTCTATCTTGATTGCATTCATCAATGAGAATTTTAAGCAGACGAGTTTAGATGTTATTTCAGTTTCTTCAAGGTGATAGTCTAGCAGATTTAATGGAAAAAGTTTTGGTTGCTTTATCAGCCAATTCATTACCTTTGATATCAATGACAGTTTTAACCCAGTATCATAAGATATTGCTATCCACCAGATTTTTAACATTTTCTACTGAATTTTTCTTTGGGTAAAATTTTTGAAGACCTTCAATGCACTTAAACTGAATAGATGATAATGAACATGTTGCTTTTTTTTCAATTTAAGGCTTAGAATATTGCAAAAAGTTCTGCTTGACAAAAAATTTTTTTTTAAAAATAAACTGAAACTCTTCAAATTTATCTTTTTCCTCAAAAACACAGTAATTAAGTATATTTATTTATATGGCTCCAATAATTACTTCCTAAAAACATTAACTAAGTATATTTACTTAGTTCTAATAATTATTACTGAGTATATTCCAGACAGCATGTAGTACGTATACTAGAATGTTAATGGTGACAAATTCAAAATAGTAACATAAAATTTTTCGTTTATACGTGTAATGCTTTTAGTATAAATTTATTTTAAATATTGCCAGTAAATTTTTTTTAATAAATAAAAAAAATACAAAACATGATACAATTCGTTTCTTAAAATGTCATTTATATATTCTAATAACATTTATTTTCAGGGGTAAAAAATGATATGAAAAAAATGATTGTC